>NW_028321890.1:33325680-33628316 GCF_036245765.1 Copidosoma floridanum
CGTGAAATGGAGCTCCGGGGGAAGATTTGCGCGCCCGGAGCAAAGAAAAAAAAAAAAGAAAAAAAAAGAGAGGAGCCACGCTCTTTTGCACTTTCGCGGAAATCCACTCGCGAAATCGGTGTAAGTCTCGCGCACCAGGCCCGGAATATTAATCGGCCAGAGAATGGCGGAAATCGATGCGGGGGCCCAGAGGGGGAAGATTAAGTCGGGCCAATTTGCGCGGCGCGCGCGTGCCGAGACGCTACATACATATATACACAACTTTGACTCTTGGTGTTATACATGTACGAGTACGTAAGTATATAGGTATATAGGGGGGTGCGGTGTGTGTACACGACGCCGAGCGAAAATACTTTCGAGAGTTCCGAGGAGCTGACTATGAAGATCAGGAGGCGCGCGTTGCAGATCGCGATTGAGTTTGCCCCCGAGCTATACACATACACTGGCGCTGAAAAGGGGAAGTAATGCTTACTGCGGGGGCAGAGGGAACATTGAAACGAGCCACGATCGAGCCGTCGATGAATGAATAAATCACGGGCACGTCGCGTCTCGCTGTATATAGGAGCGGGAAAACGCTTGCTCTAATCTTTTCCTTTATTCGCGGCGTTCGGTCGGAGAGCCGATTTTATCGCAACGTGCTGCAAAGTAACAACTCCACATACAGTACAATAATACTATACAATAGTAGAAAATTGTTGAAACAAAAAAAGTGCAATTCAAAGTATACACAAGCGATATCCGTGTCAGCAGAAGAGGGGGCGGTGGTGGTGATCAAAGGGAGCTTTCGAGGTGTAGTATAATTATTATTGATACCATGTCCGGGTGAGCGAGCGATTCTTCAGATAAGCACATACATAATTACAATGTACAATTTATCGTACCCAAACAACAAGCGGTCTGCAGTCGGTATAGGATATACAACAATATATATTATAATAGTAGTAATGAAAAAAAAGGTATAATAACAATGTAGCATCAACTGTGACAAAAAGAAATAATAACGATACTGAAATAAACGGATGATTGTAATCAATGTAGTAAAAATATGTATTACGTGATGTATATAAAAAAAAGCTGTAACGAGCGCGTTGCTCGCATATGGAAAGTGAGTGAATATCGGTTCGAGAGAATACATACAGTTATAAAAATGGATACAATTGTATACAGCAGTAGATATACGGTGACACAATATTAAAATATAGTACTCAAGTCGGGGGGGGTGTGTGTGTTATATAAGGATCAAATGTATAAAAGAGATAGAAAGATAGAGGGAACGAATGACGGCGTAGGGGGAGGGGGTGTAAGAGTAATCGCGATTAATAGCGGCAACAACAATAATAATAATAATAATAATAATAATCATATATATATATAAATATTATGTATAATCACAATGTCGATGGTAATGGTAATGATGATAAAAAAGTAATGGAGCGATGGAGGGATTTGGAAAAAAGATTACTCACCAGATGGGAGTCCCGAGTGGTGAAGGTCACGGAGTCGGAGCTCCGGGGTTCCTTGCACTGGAACACGATCTTGCCCCAGGCGGCTGCACCCGGGGTACCGCTCAACGTCGCCTGGATCAAGTCAAGCCGCGTCTTCTCCGCATGGAACTCCACCTAAACGACAAGTCGTTCGTTGTGTTATGATACATGTTTCGTGTTGCTGTATATACACGCATGTATTTACGATGGCCCACCTTGCGCATGCAGCCGATAAAGTTGAGGGTGCCTTTGGAGCCCTGGGTCTGGACGCTGAGTTCCTTGGCATCGACGAGGCCACCCCCGACAAAGAGCCTCTCGCTGGCCAGCCTCGTGAACGAGCCAGCCGTGTGCCCGTGTCCCGCATAGAATTTGTCCACCGTAGCCGTTAGCTGCAAAACGGAGAGAAAGACCGGATCAGTCGCCGGATTAACTTCAAGCTACATATACACAATGAATAAGAGAATATAATGCTATGTATCACGAGGGACAACAACAAGTAGGTATCGGAGGCTTTGTCTCTTATATTATTTTCATCTTCGATGTGCGCTTCCGTTAATTTTTCTCCAAGCTCCTTTCGTTAATCCACTTTTGTTCAATCCCGTGGCCCTCCCCCTCTTGGGCCACCATGGGTATAATATTTGAGCCCAAAAAAGTGTCGGGAGACAATGGATTTGTTTATTCATTGCTCCGCAAGTCCACCAGCCATCCGTCGATGAATTCTTAAAGATAATCCTTCCACCGAGTAGGGTATATATACCCTTGAGAAAAAAAAAAAAAGAAGAAACTATCGGGATTCGCTGTAATGTATATATTACAATTAGTCACCCGTTTGTCGATTAACCTGATTCCCGTCGAGTTGTGTATACATATCCAGGGTCGCGTCGGCCAATGCCCGAATCGGCCCGAAGAGAGTACAATAAAATATTCAGCGGGCCACCGGCTTGTTTTAGCTCGGTCGCGCTTGGAAAGCAAATTTTCGCGCCGGTCCATCATCATCGTTAGCGGCCCTTCAAAACCTTTCAAGACGAATGAGTCGGAGGGAGCTTCTTGTGCGTTCCCGAAACTTTGGATATGCCGACCCATCCACTCGGCGGATGAAGAGGGCCTACAGGGCATCAGACGTCGGCAGCAGACAGATGTACTTTTACACGAAGCGGAAGAAGAAGAAGAAGAAGAAGGAGAGGCTCTAATGCCATCAGCCGGTGGTTATGCTCTTTGTGCGAGTGGCTGGTGCGCGTGTATACGTACACATCCTCGAAAGGCGCGCGCCGGAAATTAGAGGAATCGCTCTCGAGAGATGGGAGAGGAGATAGCTCGACCCCCCCCTGCCGCCGCGTGGATGTAATTAAAGAGACTTGACTCGATTTTCATCGCTCTAAATTTTAAGTGCAGCTGCTGGCTGCCTCCATCGAAGCCCCCCCCCCCCCAGGAAATGGAATCGTCACTCCTTCCCCGTGACTCGTATATATATGTACACACCTTGGGTTCATACCCTCGATATCTTTATTTCTCGGTCGAGGGAAGGCATTTATCAAGCCGATGCCTCTCCCCGTGGCGAAAATTGGGAACGCGCGCGCTCGCGCGAATAATTAAAGGGAAAATATGATACACGCGTGTGTATACCTCATTACAAGGGCTCCATTTGTTCCGTGAGAATATACACGTATAAATATAATACTGTACTCGCTCTCCTTGCCGATGTTATTATAATTCAATACGCGTCGAGAGGAAACGCGATAATTAGTGCGAGGGAGCGCAGGAAAATTATGGCTGCATCGGAAGCGCGATGCAAGCCAAGTGCATCGCCGCGACTACACCCCACTACGCGTGAATGGAGAAGGGGGGGGGCGGTGAGCCGGCATCAGGTAATGCATTGCGGTTTAGTCATCGTTTCATTAATTTCCGCGCTGGCTTCTCTCGCCGAGAGGTACTAAACCGTCTCGATGCCACCCCCACCATCGCGTATACACACGACAATGATATTAAAGTCGCGTATAACTGCGCCACGGGTGGCTCTTCGTTTTTGTTTTACGAGTACAGCACTTTTAAGTGACGATCGGGCGTAAGTATACAATCGGTCGAAAAAATTACTTTCGCTCTCAACGGAGCTCACATGTATATATGAACATCGAGGATTCCCCTTGTAGGTTTGAAGAGACGAGGGGGAGAACTATCGCGACGATTTCCTTTGATTCTCCTTCGAGGGTATACTTTAAAATAATTAACACCGATCTACATGACGTATATAGAGGGAGAAAGAGCAAGAGGAGAGAGCAGAGGGGAAAGTATAAATAACAATCTGAGTGAGGATTTGTGCGGGAATCCGAATGAAGATAATAAGAAGCTTCCTTTCTTCCCGGGGCTCGGATTCTTATCGGGCACTGCGAGCCTTTAAAGTTCTTGGGATTTTTTTTATTTTCCTTTTTTTTTTTTTTTTTTGGAGCAGAGGGAGGGGGGGGGCGCCGATGCTCACGCGAATCGAAAGGTTCAGCGGAGCCCTGAGATATGAGGGGAGCCCTAAGCCGACATTTTTCCAACGTTTCAGGTCACAGCTTTTATCTCTTCACGGTACAGAGGAGTAAAGAAAGAGCCGCCGATCGGGAGAAAAATGCGCTCCTCGAGAGGACGCCCACGATTGGTGTGCAGGC
This sequence comes from Copidosoma floridanum, assembly GCF_036245765.1. Classification (NCBI taxonomy): domain Eukaryota; kingdom Metazoa; phylum Arthropoda; class Insecta; order Hymenoptera; family Encyrtidae; genus Copidosoma; species Copidosoma floridanum. The sequence continues at coordinate 33,329,813 of NW_028321890.1, forward strand.
ACTTAATTATGACCCCCCCCCTCCATTCCCCATTTTAGCTCCACTCGACGGAGTGCCGAATCCATTTTTATTCACTATCGTGTCCTCGATGATAATGCCAGTAACTAGCTCTTTTTTTTGTTTGTTCTCAATATGATAACTTACCCTGCAAAAGTTGGTCACCGGGGATATCTGCAACAGAGGAAACAAAAAATAACAAACATTTTACTTTCTTCCCATAGTCGGTTGAAGGAAACTTTGGGTGTCTCGCAACTTTGAAAAAGACTCCGATGTATATATGTATACACGTCGCGTCGAAAGTCCCAACTCGCGGGACAGAGTGAAGCAAAAAACTGCATAAAACCGCTAGGTCGTTCGCCAACGCTATCATCGCCGTCGTAATAATAACGTCGCCATGACTCGCGCGACCGGAATCGAAAAGCCCGCACAACTGCACCGAACAGCTACTCCATACACACGCAAACGAAGCGATCGAATAGCTCCAGATTGAAACTGTCAAAGTTGGAGGCAACGGCGGGAGTCAGCCCCTCTTCTGCAAGTCGTCCGCATGTGTATACACACACACACACACGTATGAGCAAGCTATTACCGCGTCTATATACGCGCCGCGTAAAGGACGTGGATGTATGTCCTTTGAAATTTCACGCTGGCTCTTGCACCTTCGACGTTTTTATAATGGGCTTTTTGAAATCTCCGATATGGCATCGATTCCCGGTTTCCGCCAACGCCGCCGCGGGTATATAAAAACTCGGGTCTTTTACAACGTACGACACGAGCTGATGGGTACATGTGACACTTGTACTTGATACGTGTATGAGGAAAAAAAAAAACAAAAAAAAAACGGAGAAGTAGAGAAAAAAAAAACGTACCTCTTGGACTATCCTGTTGACCGCGACGGTGTGCCACTGATTGTCATCGAATCGTATCCTGGCGGGTTTTATGTGCAGCTCGAGCCTACCCTTGGACAGTACCATGGCAACTGACACTCCACCGTCCCTCAGGGACACAGCCAGGTGGTCCTGTCCGTGTCCTGCAACAGATGAGCGTGACACACGCGTTACATTCACGCCAGATACCTACACATCATACATGAACAAACAACTGATATGATATATATGTTCACTGGAGGGGCGAGGTCACTGCAGTTTACCGTCGAACCTTTGACATTATACCGACAGATTGTACGTCTTACGACACCTCGACAATATCATCATTATAATGTAATAAATAAATCGTTATATAATAGACAAAGTTGATAAGTATACAACAATGTACGACGTTGTTACCAATTATACGGGGGTGAAACTGAAACGACGGCGCATACATGTGTAAAGCGGGTGGGCTTATAAGAGACAAATCTCAGTTGGGCACGGCATATAATATCAAGGGTGGGTATTGCGTATGTGTGCATATAATATGTACACACCACGGAAGCCCTGTGTAATTAGCCGATACGAGCTTGCAGGCCATTCTCCCGCTTTGAGTGCCGGAGGCGAGGGTAAGTAGTATTCGTGACGCCGAAATCCACCGATTCTCTTGGCACCCGCGCGAAATTGGCACGCCTTGTACGTAACTCCGGTGTACTTGTGATATTTTCTCCAGCAGGAAGAGAAGCAAGACGCGACAGCATCAACGAAAAGAACGTGTGTACACAAGGGGGTTGATGCCAGTACACACCTACACACACGTATATACATAGGGAATATACGTATCACTGGCACTGGTGTATGCATATTATACCCGTACATACGAGTATAATATGTATAGTATGTATCACCCTCGTATATATATGTATGGCTTTCGGCCGTGCCGTGACCGCATGCTAATTATCCTGCGGTTACGATGTACGAGTTTGGAGGGGGGGGGGAAGCTCGCTGGTACAGAGGGATGCATGGGTATAAAAGATGCAGACGGCGCTTCGGACTTAATTGCTGGTGCGCCAGCCCAACCGGCCGTGCCAGGGAGCGCGTGCATGCACCCCCCAGCTCCTTTTTATTCTGCGTGAATGTCCGTGCACCGTTGCAATTTATATAGGAGCCGGGTAGTTCCCAGAGGAGGTAGGTATACTCCTCGACGCGTATAAGTATACTTACACCCATATATTGCTTTTGCCACTCTCTCCTTCTGACTGCTCTTCACGTGGTAATTTTGTACGTATATATATATATGTGTGTGGGTGTAAGTATGTATGTACATGCACCCAGCAATATCAATTTACGGAATCTAAGGTGCATCACCGGGCAGGCTGTACAAGATATGGGAAAACGAGCCGCGAGCACGGCCCAAATGTATAAGGGTTGGTGTGTGCGTGTGTGTGTGACGTACAGTGATGCATCTTTTCCATATGATATAATACACTCGCGTAGTTTTCGCCATACACCACCTCTCCCGCGATTGCGCTGATAATAGTCGCTTTGGTTGAGATAATCTGCTGCCGTGCACGCGTGTGTAGGTACAAAGAACGTTAGGGTGTCCGTTGTTTCGCAAATTGAATCTCTCTTTTTCCCCCCTTCTTCAGCTCCCATATCTTTCGTAACGTTGTTAGCCACCGCGAACCCGGAAATTTGAAAATTAACTCTTGGCCCCCGCGCGCGTGCGTTTGTTTGACGAGCCGTTGTGTTTTTAATGAATTTTAATTGCACGTATCCACCCCTTTTGCACGACATTACTCCCTTTACGCCACTGAAGTATTTTTTCGAGCAGAAATAAACGAACGAATTTTTTTTTTTTTGTAAGTATCATTTTTCTGACGATTCAAGTGAATTTTAAAGTATAATATGTATGAGAGTCGAGTGGAAGTTTTTTCTAGTTTTTGTGCAATTATTTTTATTACACATATTAATTTTGTAACGAAAATGTTGGGGAAAATGTAGGCCGTTGCAGAGAAACAAAAAAAAAAAAAAAAAAAAAAAATGCATTTTTCAACCTAGTAAACGTCGATTACGTAGTACACTTGCGACGATTGTTATTTTTATACGCAACACACATAATACTTACTCGAATAGAACAAAAGTCCGTTGGGCTGTCGCGTTTTGAATTGGAAAAATACACCCTCCTGCGTGCTGAGGACCGGACTGCCCTTGTTGAGGTCGATGGTCAGGTACTCGGTCCCCTTGAAGGCCGCCTCCTGCGGAGTTTTACCTGAAACGAGGAGGAAGAAAAAAAAAAAAAAAAAAGACATCAAGTTCTATTATTATAATCACGTGATGTAGCATCGCGAAAAAATATCATTGAATTAAAGTAAGAGATGTACCTAGATATACATCGACGTACACCACATACACCAGAGAGCGAAAGAGCAATCCTCAAATTACCACTCAATTAAATTTCTCGCGCCAAAAGGCTCGGAGGGGATGGGGGAGGAAAAAAAAAAAAAAAAAAAAAACACGCGGCCCTCGTTATTTCTAATTTTTCCGCGCAGCGGAGCGCCCGCGATTAATAAAAGCCCTTTGTTAGCTCTAATGATTTGGCCGGGCGCCAATATGGACGTGCAGTGTATTACAGCGGGCCGGAACAACGTTGCGCGAGCGAAATTTAGTTCACCCCGCCGTGGAGTCAGGTATATATATATACATTTTAATGCCGATCGAAAAGTTCATTGCTTCCGCGGTGTAGGTATGTATATATGTATACGTATCAAGTGTAGTTGCGGTGTGTTGTATACGTACTTGTAGACGTCTATGTTGCATAAACATAGGTATAATGCCGCGGTGGTCGAATTTTAATTGAATCACCGACGACTCCGAGCACTGCACCCGGAATGTGTTTGCGTTTGTGTATGCATAGGTCCGGGTATTATGCTGTACACAAGCGAATGTTAATTACTTTTAACATTCGACTAATTGCTGTAACACGAGTTTCGTTTCAGGCCCTCTCCTACCCATATGAACTGTTTGTACTATACGGGCACGTACCGGTACGCGTGTGTTTATTACCACTGAGTGGTTGTTGATGTTGGCTCGGTTCTAGAAATTGTTCTCGTAAATTTTGCCAAGCAAAGTGTCAATATTGGCCGCAAAAAAAACAAAAAACAAAAAAAGTTAATTGGATCCATGGTGACGATTCGTTATCGGAACTAAAAAGAGACAATCACGTACCGCGGTGCTTTTTACGTTCGTTACCGTTTGATTGCATTTGGCACGACCTCATTAGCCCGATACAATGCCTGTTTGCCCTTGTTTGCCTCGCGTTAAAGTTAACCCACGATATGTATATATGACACGGGACTGTTGATGATAGTTTTTTTTTTTTCTAGGAATATATTTTGTATGTACACGTCGACCCAATTGCAGGACCAATCGGTGCTTTTTTTTATTTATTTCGTAACACGTAAAGGGTTGATTTTCAGAACAATGCGTTCTGTAATTTGTAAAACTGACGCGCTCTGGGATAAGTAATCGACAGAGTGTCAATATTGTCTTTGAAGCGTGTATACCTCTCGTTTGCTCTGCGTGTATGAGTTTATACACATATTATTGTATCATTAGTAGTAAGTTACCTCTTTGGCATCGACAAATTTACATATGTATACGATGTACATCTATATATTTACCTTGACATTAATTAATTGTACAAGATGAAAATCGAGTGTTTGTTATTTATACGTCACAACGAAATGAAATTTAATACGTCTTCACGGGATATGAATATTAAGGAAAATATTATACTGTGTATATAATTATCGTCTAAGTGATGTGATGGTAGTCTGCGCAGTTAAGCATTGAGATTTGATTGTATGCAATGATTGCAAAGATTAAGTATAGGCACAAAGCGATTATTTTCAAATCAATGTAACAACTAGGTATGTGTATACATACGAATTTTACAACAACAACCAAAAAAAAAGGTAAGCATGATAATCTACTTTGATCATTTATTCATTCAGATTTTCCAAAGATAAGCAAAAAAAAAAAAAAAAGAAGAAGAAAAAAAATAACAAATCATCATGTAAATGTATTATACGATACAGGTAAGATTTATGATTCAGTAAGCCGATCGTGGTATGTATATATCAAAACGACAAGCGCTAATATAATAACAACACCAACGCAAAAGAGAGAGAGAGAGGGGGAGGGAGAGAGAGAAATGGAAACAGAATGAAAAAAAACTCACTGTTCTTTCTTGACCAAATATCATCGGCACTTGCCGTCGGCAGTACTGTACTCCATGCTTCTTTTATGCGCGAATTAGAGAGGCACAACATACAAAAGAAAATAAGAAAACAAACGTCAAAAAATGACATAACGTATACATGTATGGTAAGCCATGCTACACAATAATGATCCTTAATGAAAAGTGTGTGGTATCTTAATATAGGTCACATAAACATCAACATTGGTTGGTATACATGATTGTCTGTTTTTTTAAATGGCACAACGGAAAAAAAAAAAAAAAAAAAAAAAAAAGAGCCAGCGTACAAGCGAGCATATATACATGATATATTATAGGTATGCGGTTGATTCGGCACCCCACGAGTTGTGTGTACGGGTGATACGTTGTGGCGTCTGTAAATTAATTACTGTCAGCCAGCGCTCCAGCTGCCTGCCGCACGTATATACACGATTCAGGCATATGACTTGCTTGCGACAACACTGCATACGTTTAGTGTCGCGCATGTGTATGTTGTTGTTGTTGTTGTTGTTATCAAAATCAAACGAGTAGGACATGTAAAATTGGAAATCCAAGCTATCGCCATTGGCAAAAGACGAGTAAAAAAGATACTTGTAAAATCCACAACGAGCACAAAACGCGTATGCTTACATATACTTGAGAATGAGTAAAAAAAAAAAAAAGGAAAAGACGCACAAAGATAAACAGCGAGAGAGACAAAAAAATAGAGCGAGCTGACGCGAGACACGTATATATACTTGTCACGGTGTTTGTGTATGATGGCAAAAACATGAGGTGTAGATAGGAATGGTGTAACGGTCAAAAAAGAGGAAGGAAGGAAGGAAGGAAGGACGCGATGATGGGCTTTTTCGAAGACTGCACATGCACGCAGGGGAAAACGGCAGTGGCGGGGAGGCTGCGATGGGCTTTTGGTCCGCGGCCCGAGTTGAATTTCAATCGTTAGCCGCAGCCGCAGAGTTGGCTGCAGTTGCATGGCCGTCGTCGTCGACGTCGCGTGTATATGAACCGCGGAGGGCTCGGGAAAATGGGGGTGGAAACACCGGAAACTGGGTCAACACTCGACAATCTTAGGAAAAGGAGGGAAGCATAAGAAGAAGAAGAGGCAGCTCGGCTCGGCTTCGTGCATACACACGCGGCCGGATCCATTTTTAACGAGTACGTGTGACTGACTCGCCTGCTTTTTTGCCAAAAAAAAGAAAGAAAAAAAAAAAAAGGGGGTTGAGGTTGGTGGGCGAGGGAGCTTTGAATTCGAACGGGTAGGAAATCGTGCGCGCGCGTTGCGATGCTGGCTTGGAGGGTATACAATGGATCGCGAGGACGGAAGGAATATATGAGTTGGCTTTGTACATGTATACATATATAAAGCTATTGTGTGTGGTGTATTGCAATATGAATGTGGGAGGGGGGGGGGTGGTGGGATGAATACAATATTGTGTATAATATAAGATACGTACGTGCGGGTGGGTGGTACTCACCGTTTTCACAGTAGATACCTTCGTAGTCGCCGTTGCGGCACTCGCAGTACGGGCCGAGGTCTTTCGTCATGCAGATCCCGTTGTTCTTGCACGGGTCTAGCGTCAAGCACGGGTCGGTCTCGTTCGTGGCCAGCCGGTCCCGTTTGCTCTACAACGCACGAGTTACAGTTAACTAAATTCTATGATTTCCACTTCTAAACTAACAATTGGGCAATTGACACGTTATAGTTGGGGTCAGTCGATGAATGTTTTTTTTTGTTTTTTTTTTTTAATCGAGCATCAGCTTTCGTTGACAAAAATGACCTGCACGAAAAAAGCCCCTTATACATTATAATTAAGTTAAACCTCCTCGCATTAAAATTATTCGTAGATTCATGCCGATTGAAAAAATCCTGCCACGATTAGATTACCAAATGTTTTGGTTTTTTGCCATTTTTTGCCAGGACAAGCGTATTGGTAACTTTTTTTTTTTATCTATACCAACTTCGAAAATTAAGGACTTTTCGTAAGAGGCAGGTGGTGGGCGAACAACAGTTTCCCCCCAAACGCAAGACTTTTGATTTGTAATCGGGCGCAGATCGTTACACCTGCACGTTTATGTAATACCAAAAATGCATATAGCAGAGTCGAGAAGTCGCCTCAAGCGTAGAGGAGAAGGCGCAGAAAGAGGTGGTGGAGGAGCAGAAAAAGTATACAGCGGTAATGCGGTTGACCTGCTAACCTAATGCATCCAGGTCACGGGATGCGTTGTGTGTTTGTGGTGTCGTCCTCCACTGTACTCTGCTGTACGGCATACGAGAACGAGATATACATATATGTATACATATAGATGGGCACACAGGTAAACTCTGGCTTGGTACATCTCATCTCTCTCTTCTCTCGAGCTCCAATATATCTATACATACATGTATGCTCTCTTGATGTGCATCGTCGGGGGTTTGGCGCATACCTATGTGTAATATACACACATGCATATACATGTCCAATAATACAAAAACGCTTCGCGGTTATGCATATCGTACATCGTGTACCTATACTTATATTCAATGTACATTATATTATGTATACATGGGTACATCTATATATACCTGCCATCGATCCGAGGATATTTCTGTTGGCTCGATTTGCCGAACACGATGATAGGTATACATCGCGAGGAGATTAAGGGAGTATTTCATTAGTATTATCCTCGACGACTATATACATATAATATACACAAGGAGTAATAATATCAATATCGTCTGATCTGTATATATAATAGGATGGTGCACTCGGTACAATGGAGTGCGGAATGATATTGTATTCGAAGGGGGGGTGTATTTTCGGGTTTATACCACCACGAGGCGTATACACCGTAGATGCATGCATGTGCACCTACAAGCGATCTCGAGAATATGAGATTCGAAGCACGAGGAGATACGTTTTCCAGTCCAACTAGCACCTCATCCCTCCTGTCCTCCTCCTCCTCCTCTTCGTCGACTTATCACAGATTCCACTAGCGCCAAGACAATCAATATAGTATAAGAGATGGCGTGGCTTCTATCTTTCTTGAGTGCATGTGTACACACGTACGTTGTTCTCGCATACTTTGTGTGCTCCTCCCTCGTTTTTCACGCTGCAGCCTCCATAATGTATGTATATTCTTATACATGTATGCCTATCGTCACCGAGACTTGTCAAATACGATTTCGTTTCTGAATAGGTGTACGTAGGCAATGCAAGGATTTCATTTTGATTTGTTTGCTCTTCTTTCCAGTCCCTCCACAGAGGTATTATCGTGTGATATGCTTATTTTACGTTTGCCAGTGATGGCTTGTGAAAAGTTTCGGGGTTTTGTACTTTTATCCGGGATTTCGATTTTTCGTACAAAAAATGTATCGGCGTGTGTTTGATTTCGGAAATTTTTTTTTTTTTTTTTTTTTTCCAACAGAAAAAAAAAAGAAACAATACTTTTTCCTCTGAACAACAGGTATTCGAGTTTTTCAGGATTCGGGTGATTTTTTTGTGTTGACGAAGAAAAATACTTGAAAAATCGTGGAATAAAATATAACGTCACCCTCGCAAACTTTGTGATTTTTTTTATTTGTTTACTTTTGCCTCTCTAGTTATAATAATCCGGAAAAAAAAAAAAAAGTTTCCCCGCGCAAACTTTGGATCATAAAAGAAAGGGGAAAAAAAAAGAAGGATCCCGTATTACTTTTTCAATACCGATAAAACGGAAAGATAAACATGACGAAAGAAAAAGTTGTGGAAACACAAAACGTCGATACAGGCGTCCCGTAATAAGCCTCGGGCTGCATTCAAATCCACAAATATATAGATATATATATACTCGAGGGTACACCCCGCAACTGAGGTAAAAACACAATAACCCAATGATAACCAATGATGGTTGCACGCGTGACGCAAGCATCGTCTCCGGAAACTCATTTTTCCCGGGAATCCCGCGACAATGGCCATCAGAGGATCAAAGCCCGTGATACGCGCGTCATGAATCAGAAAAATAAATGGAATAGTCCACCCCCTCGGCCCCTTTTTCTCTCTTTGATTGTAAAAGTTAATCGTCCGAGGGATCGCGGTAGGTACAGGTGAATAAGAGCGCCGAGAGAAAAGCCGTGCATCCGTCAAGAGGGCACGGGAATAAAGGACAAAGTTGGCCAGCCAATCGTTCAGCCGTTTGTCGCGATATACCCTCGCTATATATTATATACATGGCTGCACCGAGAAATGGCTATTAGCCATACCGCTCCACGTCCTATAGATATTATACATATATACCTTTCGCACCTATACACGGGAGCTCCTCGGGCGCGAATAATCCGTAGGAAAAGTCTTTCTCCTCCTCCTCCTCCCTCCCCCCACCCTTTATTCTTGTTAGCAGGTAGGTAGGTAGGTAGATAACTATTGTCTATACCCTAGTCTCGCTGACAAAGGGCTTTCGATTATTTTCCTCCACCCCCCCCCCGCCATACTGCTCCAGGGCCCCTCTTTTGTTCGTGTCTCCCCCTCCAATCTGGAGTCTCTCCGAGCTTTTCTCCTCATTATACGCACCTTTTCTTTTGCTTCTCTCGTTTCGCGCGCACAAGCCTACCTACTCCGCCGGAAAATTGAGCGACTTTTCCCACACAGGTATACGCATGTAAGTGCAGTCTACCTGTGCTTTTTTTTTTACGCGCTGAGAGGGTCAGGAGAAGAAGGGTGGAACAAAGGGGGTGGGGGGTAGCGCTGCAAGCGTGCTACTTTCGATGATTTACGACGCCGCGCGCACAGAGACTAATTAGGGATCGATTAAAAAATTTCTTCCGACCGCGCGGGCCAATTGTGCTTTTCACCGAAGTATAATCGAGGCCAACTTCTTTCGAAATGGCCCCAAAGGTACAACGATAGGGTGGAGGGGGGGTTACAGGGAGAGGGGTGTACTTGAGGGCATATTTTTCACGCGAGCTAAGAGCAAAATGCTTTCGAGTCCATTGGATGCATTATATGTATATATGTATGGGATCGATGTTGGAACATTTTTCATATCGATAAAACGTCATGTAGCTCCATTATTATCGTCACCGTCATCATCATCGTTATTATTATCATTATTATTATTATTATTATTCCCACGTATATATAGGATCGGGTTATTGGAAAGGGATGGGGTGGGCCACGCAGTTTATCAGAGATCATCCATCACTCGCGGGTTAATCCGTCTTTTAAAGCTTTTTCTCTCGCATCACCGGCAGCATATATACATGTATATACCAGCCCCATAGTGGCAGTATATAGTACGTGTGTATGTAGCAGACAGCCATGATCTCGACCGGCCCCCCTCCCCCTATATACCCGCCCCAATCTCTTTTTACTTCACCCACACCCCTATGTGTGCGTGTGTATACCATACCTTCCGTTCCCAGTGGACGCATCGGTGAAATATCGCGCGCTCGCGCACAAACACCTCAGGCATCGTCCTTGCCTTTTTTTTTTTTTTTTTTCTTGTTTTTTTCTTGTTTTTTACCCCCCGCTGTGCTCTATGTAAAATATTCTCTTTAACCCAATGCCTGTCCTTTAAGGGTAACGTTTGAATCGGCTATCCTTCCCTCCCTTACACTTTTCATTTTCTCCCCCTTCCGATTTTTAAAACGATAACTTCTCCACTTACTTAAACTGTTTGTTTGCCCACCCACACATATATACAATGTATATACAACCATACGCACGTTATATCATATCCCAAGTATACAAAAGTACAGTTTGCCGTTGACTCGAGAGCTCTTTCTCTTTTTGCCAAAACGTAAATTTCGACTCGCTCGGATTCCCTCGTCCGCCCGCCTGCATCCCTCCGTACATTTTTGTTTTCCAAACTAAATAAATGTACACGGATATTATACACGCGTTTAACTCAAGGGGGCAGGGGAGGGAGTAGCTCACTACGACACGTAGGGCGCCCCAAAGTTGTACATTTTACGAACTTTGCGAGCCTGCAGAGTGCCAGGGGCAGTGGAATGGAATGAAATAAAGTGCCCCCCCCCCATAGCCCGTATAACATGTACTTAAAATCTCGTCGTTACGTGATTGAGTGCACTGATATACATTTTGTACGTGCACGCGGGGTGCGATGAAAAAACGGAATGATGGCCGGTGTAATAAAACGTCGAGTGAAAGCTGTACGTGTAAATGTTATATATATATATAGGTAATGAAAGGAAAGAAAAATTAAAGTAGGGCTCAGAGTGAAATTGATAACAGTAAGGTGCGCGTGCGGTTCGAGAGAGTATATAATTCATGCGGTACGCGTTAAAAGAAAACCAAGGGTGGTTGGGTGTGCGAGCGAGCGGACGAAATATCAGTCACTGCCATAATATATAGCGACAGATCGTGTATGCAAATGAAAACCGGGCTATGTGTATATAATAATTTATGGTATACGCGAGGACGACGCACGAGCACCCAAATCTAACTTTGGAGCAAGTATGGAATAAGAATGAGACAAAAGGAGGAGGTTGAAGCGCGCGAGAGAAAGGTATAGAATATTGGTTTTTTTTCGTAATGGCTAAGAGAAATGTGTATACGTATAATTTTACAAGGGGGGATACCTGTATGATACCCCACATGTATAAGAATATAGAAAAATATTATATACAAAGTGATGGAATTCGTACATACAAACGTGTGATGTGCAACGGAGTCGGGGATCCGATTGGCTGAGCGTAGGGGAGGAAAGCTCTCAAGGTCAGCGGAGCAACGCAAAAATCTACACCTGCATAAATATATAAGTATATACAAGTATACATGTATACATATATTTAAACAGGTACAGGTACAAAATTGTATACGAGGGTGTACGGTACATCATACACGTAACAGCGAAGAGGAAGGGTGGCGGAGGGTGGGGGGGGGTCAGGTGAGCAGCGCCAGAGAGTAGAAACTAGAAGGGCGTTGGGGGAGGGGGTAGGACAAAGCGTATCACGCGCGTGTAATAAATATAAGCCGGCGACAGCGCGGAGCTTGCGAAACCACCCCTTGATTCCTGCTCTCCGCTGTCGCGCACCAGCCCTATACACGGCTCTCTCTCTCGTCCACCCTCACCCCCGCCGCCATATTGATCGGCATCCCCTCCACGCGCTGCCCTCTCTGTAACCTCCCTCCCACCCTTGCTTGCTCTTCCACTTTTCGTTTTCCCTCTCTTCTTTGCTCTCCACCCCACCCCCCTTAGCTACCCTCCGACAATGCGACGTTGCCGGCTCTGCGTGATGCCATCCCTTTCTCTACCGTAGCTGAAAGTTCTCTCTCTCTCTCTCTCTCTCTCTCTCTCCCTTTCTTTCCCCCAATTTCGTGCGTACACGGCAGTGGCGGGACCCTCCGTTATTCGCGGGTTCCTCGCTGCAGCCTCTCAGGACTCTCGAGTGCGCGTATACCCAAACTAGCGGATATACTCACCCCGCGGTAGGATATATATGCAGGTACAATAGACGATGTAGGCGAGCTTGGGAAACCGATATGCCTAGCGCCGATGCGCTCCAATTAATGCCGTATCTCGGGCGTGCTTTTGTCTCGAGCTTTCGAAACGTATATATACACACACGTGCATACCTGGCATCATCGGGATCAGTGCTTCGTCGGAGGAAGAACAAGGGGCGCGCACAAAGTGTTGTACTTGTTGTGTTGTATGTATGTATGTATGTATATGTATAAAATACACTGCACGTACAGAGCGAGTCGTGAAATCACTCCGGGCCTCCGAAGCTTGGCAACCGAGCGTTTTGATAACTCATCGTCCTGCCTCCGACACGTGCGCCCATACGCGCAGTTTGCATCTATTTCACCCTACATTTCATCCACCACCACAAGTTTTACGTGTATATGTATGTACACACGCACGCGTATAAATATATCGCCTGATGCAGGCTGCCGAGCGCATTATCTCTTTTTATATATATATATATATATATATATATATATATTGCTCGCGTATGCGCGATTTTACATATCCTCCGCCCCCCCTGCCCTTTCTGCCCGCCTACAATTGTGCACTTGTCGTTGTGTATAACTTAAGCGTTGACTTTGCCACTTTTTTTTTCTCTTTTTTCTCTACAGAAATTACCCACGCAGGGGGTGGTAGAAACGACGACGAGCTTTTTCACGGTTGAATCAGTTCTATTTGTTTTCCTTTCGAGTGAATAGGTATACGTACAGATCGCGAATCCTTCACGACGGGGTATTTCATTCAGATTGGCGAGTCAAGTGCGAGGGAAAGACCGTGAAAATCCATTTGTACCGATGCGACTCCAAAGTTGTTAAAAACTTTCAAAGAGTCGGGGACGACTTGGATGTTCGATTGTACGATGCGGGGGTGGTGGTCGCAGGTGGGATTGAAATAAAAGGGCGCACGTACGAGGCGCAGAGAGCGCTCCCATTATATTTCTCGTACACAATGTGACGTAGGAGTCGGAGATTCGAAGAAACGGCAAAAAGGAGGAAGGAGACGTGACTTTTTTTTGTTCGTGGCAAAGGCGAAAGGTCCTCTGAACCATGGGAGGAGGGGGACGTTTCACGCTCGGGGAAAATTGAATGAACAGAGATGGCTTGATTAAACTGTTTGCCCTGCTTCGCTCGCCGAGAGAGCTTGGTTTTCCGGGCCAAGGGAGCCGCACAAAGCCAGCTCTTTCCCCACCCCCCCCCCTTGGCGCGTCCACCCGAGAGCCGCGTGTTTTTCGCGAATTAGCGCACGTTGTGTATTTTTGGGGCTCACGGACCTGGTTTTTTTTGCACCCCACCTTGTTTCGGCCCTCGCTATGCGGCCGTCTAGAAAACAAACATTTTTTTTTTTGTTCCCTTTGTCATTTGCGAGATGGAGGAACTTGTTTAATCTTCACCGCTCGTACATCATTAAGCTGCTGCTGGATTCGAAAGTAGTCGAGTAATAATCGAATCGGTGTCAATAATTCACGGACCTCCCGAGCGCGCTTTGAAAAATTCAACCGTCGCCCAAGCGCCGAGCGCGAATTATTCAAGCCCCGGATTTTTATCGTGTCCTTTTTTTTTTTTTTTTTTTTTTTTTTTTTTTTTCTTTTTTGAGAGAGAAAAACGTCATCTCTGCTGAGAAGAAGACGAAAAGAGGGAGAAAAGGGGACAATTTGAGCTCGAATGGTTGAAAGCTTTTATAATAGCCTAAAAATAACGCGCTACGTGTATATATATAATACAAGCCCCACTGCCGAGTCCGAGGAATAATTGAGCGAAAAGCCCGGTCTCTGTATAAATACGAAATTTCGCGGGATAACGCGAGCGAGAGGGAGGAAAAGCGACGAGCAACACACACACACAATAATAGCATTTGCGCGAGCGGTGGAAGCAAAAGCTATTGAATTCGTTGTGGGGGGGGGGGTAAAAATCATTCCGTCGGTCTTCTTTTCGTTTTTTTTTTTTTTTTCCCGTTTCTTTCTTTTCTCGGGCGCTCTTCCAAGTTCGGCATTGGCGCGCGATCCCGGGCACAGATGGCAGTGCGCATCCGAGCAACACAAAAGAGAGCCCCGAACATTGCGAATTGTTTGCCGATACGGTTGCAAGCACTTAGGTATATATATACACACATGCAACATAACAACGAACGAAACTGTGCGTGCGAGGGAGAAGGGACAGCTTGTCTTTGTTCCCCAAAGGAAGAAAAGTGCTCGACGGTATAGGTAGGTATGTCCTGATTTTCGACACGTTACGTTTTCCATCACCTGCAAAATATAAAGGTACAGCACTTTCAATCAACATCTCTCGATAGGTATATATATAATAATAAACACACTTCTTCCTCCTTCACTCCGTCATACACTACACGCTTCATTTCCCACGATTTATATTGAAAATATGTGCATCACCCGAGCGTGACGATTTTTGTTATTCTCTCACGTCCAACTCAACGTCTTTGAAACAGAGAGGGAGAGTGGAGTGGGTGATATTGTTCTGAAAAATTGAACAATACCCGCGGCGTTAATGATGCGTGTAGACACACCAAAGGGGGAAGAAAAGATCAGCAAACGCTTAGTTTGAGGTTCGAAGCAGTTAGCCACGCAGAGGTTTGGAAAGAAAAAAGACACAAAGGAAGAACAGAGAGTAGTTAAGTATACTTATAGGGAACGGACGGATGAGAAGAAAAAGAAGAGAGAGCGCGCGTTTGCGGCCGAGGAGGGACGTATAATATATACATACGTGTACAGGCGCACCACCTGTTAACTCGCTGCTACACACGCATATGGAGGGTGAGCACCGAGGGGGGGGGGTGAACGTGTACACACACAGAGTGCAAGTAGGGTGCAACATATGTAACATGTATGTTTGGTATATGTATACTGTACTGTATATACATGTATATAGGGGTGAAAGAGACATCGGCCCGCAAGTAGGCATAATTAATCGTGACTTCCCCTCTATACTCCAGAGGGTATAGTTTGTTGGAGGGGGGCGCCTCTGTCGTCGTTTCGGGGGTAAGTACCTACCCTTGCATGAAGCTGTACAGGTAAGGAAAAAAAAAAAAAAAAAAAAAAACGAAAACGAAAAAAAGAAAATACACGAGTGGAAGGGGGAGAAAGGAAAAAAGACAATCGTGTCGAGTGGAGGTTGCAAGCTCGCGAGGGGACGTGGCGACTCGTGGCCTCGTTATACAGATACACAAACACACACACACACACATAGAGGGAGAAACAGAGAGAGGGAAGACGAAAAGCTCTCTCTCCCCACCCCCCGTAAGTATACTCGACCACAAATACCGCACTACCGTGACACCGCAGCAGCAACGACGGTACAGTGGCCCTATCCAACCCACGTAAAATGTACACGGGTGTGTGTGCATATATATATATAATATACATGGCGAGGGGGAGGTAGAAGTAGAGAGTAACACTGCAGGGTCGTCGTAAATATAATACACGCGAAAACCGGGACTTGTGGCAGCTCTTAACAACGGATATGTGCTGCAATGATGCGTAAGTATATACACGCCTATACACACGTCACCCCTGCACCTCTATCCTACGAACGTAGTAAAACGTGTACACGAAGGAGGGGGTGAAGGTGGAGGTGGATGTGTATATATATGTACACCCGAGATGTGTATATATACATGTGGATCGCCGCCTATACTACGCACTCGATGACGCGCGAGCAAGCGTCATCGAAGAAGAGAGAGGGAGAGAGAACGTGAGCGCGGAAGCGTAACGCCGATCGATCGGCTCCTCCGCCACCCCGCTCATACGAGACGCACTACGTGTACACGGTTATATAGGTATCTATACCATCGTCGTCGTCGTCGACGTTGCTACTCGCGGGGGGGGTGGGTGAGAGAGATCGGGAGAGAGAGAGAGAGAGAGAAGGGGGTTAATATGCAGTTCTGCCAGTATGGTAGTTGTACTACCACGGCTGCAACAACGATGACGCTGCGCCGAAGATGGATGCTTTGAGCACGGAGGTATATATGTGTATAGCAGGTGGCAGCATCCGCGTCGGAGGGCAAACAAACTGAGCCTCAGCACTTCTCCTCCTTCTCCTCCTTCTCCTCCTCGTGGACGACGCGCGTGGCCGCATAATAATCGCATGCAGATGTTGTGCTTGCACGCCCTACCAAACTACCACCACCACTATCCTCGCTGCTTGCTCTCCCTACCTATACCTCCCTCTTCTTACTATGCATGCAAATAGACCTGCACCGCCACTCTACGCATACGTATATGTGTGTATACATATGATGGGACAGTATAGCACGAGCTCATTAAGTGGCTTCTCAAATCTTTGCACGCGGCTGATGATTGTTGAAGATGCTGTTATATATTTTTATATGTATACGTTTAGGATAGTGCATCCCCCGAGCTAATACGAGTGTATTCATTATTGTGTTAGTCGCAAATAATCGGGAGTCAAAATGCAGATATTTTTACTTCGTGATATTATACCCCTCGCCTGTGCTCAACGCGCACCTGTCAGTTGTGTACTATATTACCAAGAGGTATCCATACATCCTAAGGAGATTTTATGCAACTATACGTGAGTACTTACATAATATATTATAGGGGACGCGTTAATATAAATGAAGCGAAGCGGATGAAAAACTTTTTCCCGCGAGTATATGAAAGATACTCCTCCTCCTTGTCATCATCTTCTTCTTCTTCTTTTTTTTATTAATACTCTCTAAAAAACATCTCGCTGATGCCAAGTGACCATCCCACGTGCGTATAACTATAGATCTTATGATGTAATATTGTTTTACAGGATCTAATATAGACAATGGAGTATGGCATCATCTGTCCCACCCTAGAGCTTTTTTTTCCGTCACCCAATTTTTGACCGACTTTTTTTCAGGCTTACGTGCACAAGTATAGGGTACGGACAACCACTACTCCGATCGATACGTAACCGTTACTCGTATGAATCTTACAAATATACACATTTTTACGCGTGTATTTGTACATAATATTCCCTTGCATATACATAGCTCAAAACTTGTACAACACAATATCATCATATGCGTACATCAAGACTATTTCCTCCGCATATTACGAGCTTATACTTGATTAAATATTTTTATACAGAAATCGATGTTATTTTGTTTGTTTTAATAATATATATATAAGGTCTCGGATATTTTTAACTATGAATGTGTGTAGGTATAGGTATACGAAACAAATAGAAAATCCAAGTGTTTGCCGTGCATGTGTACACCTATATATATACAGGGTATATACGTGCCGTAACTACTACTACCATCATCATCGTAAAAAACCTAAACGTTTCCTAATCGATTTCCTATACATCGAGTAGTGTATGTAGGTATATTTTATATCCGCATGTATCCGATGCATCGAACGGTGAGGAAATGGGAGAAAATAAGGCAAGTATAACGTGATATATATAACAGCATGCACAGTGGGTGTATATATGTATAGGAGCATACAGGCATCGATGCGAAGGGTTGAAGAGAAGGTGAGGGAAGGGGGAGGGGTTTAGTTTATCCCGTGCGCGCATCAGCTCGCGCGCTTTAATCCGCTGCACGATAAAGCCCCTCAAGTGCGCCCTGATATGCCCATGTACATGTATATCGTTATGCGTCCAGTAGACGCTTAGAAGGTGAGGGTGGGTGCAATTTTTTGTTGTTGTTGTTGTTGTTGTTGTTGTTGTTGTTATTGTTATCCACACTTGAGTGTGCAGCGTATGCCTTGTATCGCATCGCATGAGAAATGCGCTTTCTTCGAGCTGACGAGCAGGTGCCCCAACACCCTCACCTTCGTTTTTCTCTTCAACTTGCGTTATAATTGCCCCTTCGAGCAGAAAGTAAGAGTATATAATGCATTTGTTATATACGTGTACCAAGTGTAGGAAAGGAAAGGGTTGTTTCGAAATTTTTTTGTAAGGAGCAACTATCTTGGAAACTGTCTTCGCGATAAAAGGGAAGAAAATTACGTGGACTCATCGAGAAAGTGTAAAATCTTACGTGCATCTAAGCACAAAGAAGTTGTTGTTGTTGTTGTTTCCTTACTGCAAAATTATTACTATATTTTTTTGTCACGTGCGGTCCAACTAGATAACTATAGTTTCAAAATAACTACTCATGTCGATTTGAATGCACATCTGTACACTAAACTTACCCTCGATTGAAAATGCTCAACTAATTCCTAGATGTGGACAAGGCATGGACGTCAATGACCGTGACGAATCTTTTACATCACCTAAATTTCAAATTAAGGATTAGAAAAAAAAGGTGCAACGATGAATTTGATCATTGTAGACTTCGAAGTGCTCCAATTTAAGTGCCCAAGAGCTGATGTACCACGTAGAATTTTAAATTTTCAATATTCGTGTCTACTATAAATCGCCTACCAAGAAACATTTCTTGGTCTTACAAAAGCTCAAGAAAAGATTCCCCTGCATCGATAAATTTTGGATGTAAAAACGCAAAAGTATTAAAAAAAACCCATGTAATTTATCCATATCTACATCGCTGAAAGTGAGATTTCCAAAATGATATATAAGTTATGAAGAAAAAAAAAGAAAAATTTCATTGTACATGGCAGAAATAAAAGAGCCACGTTTTTTAACGGTTGGTTGTAAATTTAAAAACTCGGCGTCAAGCAATCTGGATTTTTTTTATTTGGTAGTTAATTTGCAGCAGTAAACAATGATTCGTTTGAATAAGGGTTGAATACACGGCATTTACCATTTGAGAATTATTGTAGTTAGCAACGTTTTCCTGAAACTTTTAATTTCTTTAATTATCACAGCAAAAACATCGCGGTATGAAAAACAACAACGACAAAAACAGTGAGAATCAGTAAAAAAAAAAAAAGTCAAGGGCTGTTTATATACATCGTCCAAGTTTCAAAGATTTTCAATCCCTGCCGTGACACTTTGAAATTTAGTTTTAACTCGAGACAAAAAACATCCTCAACTTTTTTCGACTCATCTAATTAACAAAAAGAACAATATCATTCTTCTTCTCGTTTATTAGTTTCAAACATTTTTTTTTTTTTTTTTTTCCAGGGAAGGGTATTGGGGACACCGTAAAACTTTGCCATTTTATATCTGATTATTCAAAGACCGATAGTACATTTCTCCGTCCCCTTCGGTGGGCCACCGCCAACACCTAAGCCGGCTCAGTCGGTAAAGTTACCGAGAATTATAAATATTGGTACGGCAGAGTGGATGATTTAAGGGAGGGATCTTTCCACGAGCCCAAAAGTATAGCCGGGGCGCCTCGAGACGATCAATGCGCCTGCAAGTGTTCCTCAGCAGGACGGATGGCCGAGTCGTCTTACGGGACGGGGGTAAGGGGGCACGGAGAAGGAGGGGAGAAGGGAAAAATAAGGAAAAAGAAACGCCGGATTAGGATCAACACCCTCCGCGCCAAAGTGGCAGGGGTAGCCCGTGAAAGCCACTTTTTGCGGTGTACGGGAATAAAGAAATATACGGTCAAAAAATATACACCTATTCCATCGAAAAGTCGTACTAACCAGTGAGACGACCTCGATTCACTTAAATCTTCGCAAGAGTTCAAAGACCGACGGTCGTGTTCGTTTTAAGATCTTCCTCGACAGTAATTACAAGCTTGCCTGTTTTGATCATTATACGCTCCATACTTTCATTTCGACGCAATATCTCGTGATGAAAAAAAAAAAGAAAAAAAGTCAAATATCTTTGTACCATTATTTTAGTCTGGTAATGCTGGTAGGAGGAGCCAGAGAAACGCCGCTCGATACATTGATTGGAAAAGGTTCGCTTCTGTATGAGTAATGGTAACCATCGCCCCAAATAGATGGCTGATTCATCCCCCTTATATTTAGCTTGTAAAATGAATTCTATACCTCGACAATACTATAGCCGAGGTTCATGCACAAAATCGAGAAAAGTTGTGGATTAAAAGACAAACCAAACAAGAAGATTATTTTTATGTAAGGGCATCGAAAAATTTATAAAATAAAATAAATTAAACATCAACTTGATACAGTATAGCATGAATTTGTGAAAAGGATGAGTGTGACAATCGTACTTTCACTTGGGTAACAAGTAAATTTCATCAATAACCCCTTACACGAAAAAGTTTAGATTTTTACGTAAATTCAGTGACTTGTCTCTTCAAACTCCAAAGTGTTGGTACTGTGATTCTATTTACAATATGAAGAAAGTTTCAGAGACCCGAAAAGCTTCTTTGAACCATAAAATTGGTCTCACAGGGAAAGTTGCACCGGCGTGTGTCGCAAATCCGCACGAAACTTTGGGATTTGTTTCCGTGTGCCATAACGAGGCTCCAACACTCCACTGTTCCAAACTTATACGTATCGATTGTACCTAAGCGTTCGGGCATCGGCTACTGAAATAAAATTAGACCGTCCGAGCCAGGCTTGAATAAAAAACTGAGATAAAATTCCCTTTCGATACACGTAGTTTCAGGTGTGAAAATTTTGAATTTCAATTCTTCGACTACGAACTTTCGAATGGGAACTGTAAATCGTGTGAAGAAAATTTTTTCCATTTCGTGTATGTATACGATAACGTGGCTTCTTCCTAGTTCCAGCGCGGGGTTGCACGTTTATAACTTTTAGTTTGATCCGAGACCTGCTTTCCTGACATATCATGCAAAGTCCATGGTTTTACACTGAGAGAAAAAAATAACAAAAAATTACAGAGAAATTCCAGCAAAAATTACCATTCCGCACAGTAAATCGGATACAAGCTGGCAAAAAAGGAAAAAATTATTATTTTTAATAGTAAAAATTGCCACGTTGATAAAACAGTAAACCTTAAAAGGATCGGTTTATGAATTTTACTTTCCAGCATAGAAATTTTTAACTGTTAAAACAATCATTTTTACTGCTGAAAATGATAACGTTTCCCTTTTTTGCCGACTTGCATCCGATTTACTGTGCGGGGTGGTAATTTTTTCTGAATTATTATTATTATTTTCTCCCAGTGTATACCATCTACAGCGTTGTCCCAATTACACTGGAAAAAAAAATTAGATTTGTCTATAGCAATCAGCTACACCTTTTTGGCACGATTTTGATAAAGTTTTTTTTTTCCCTTTCAAACACCGGTACATTATCTAATTATATATAATTAAAGGTACCGATCGACTCGTGAAACAATATTTATCGATAACTGGTCATTTTTCTACGTAAAACCCTGCACTACTCTACGGATGTATATACACTATAGGGATAGTTCAACCTACATCTAATATATATTTGTATACAATAAGCAACAAAAAAAAAAAAAAAGGTAAGTATCCCGTATCGGAAAACTGTTCCGATGGAATTTCAGTTTCTGCGCAGTAAAGTTCCTCCGTGTACTGCAAATAAAAAGAGAGAAGAAGAAGAAGAAGGAGAAAAAAAAATAAAATACACGAAGGGGCGTAAAAGCGGAGATTTTTCTCCCCCAAGCGTCGGCGATACTGTGTCGCTCCGTTGTGCCGCGATGCGCGAGATTCGAGGTCGAGAGACGATTTCCTCTTGTACTCAATTTGAAGTCACTGAAAGCCCGATTGTAAGATACGTACCTACACACACACACACACACACACGTGCGCGGCCCTCCGTTCCTCAACACACAATGGAAAACATCAATCAATTGTTCGACTTACGGTGTTCACGGAACACGATATCGATCGAGCATACACCCGCCCACACATATGTAACCGCACGATGAAAGGGAACTTGGCTTTCGGATAAGGGCTGCGGTACAGTGCGCTATTCAAACCTCCCTCCGTATCAAAGACACCGGGCCATTCAAGTACCTCCATTCGTTAAAAGATACACTGGAATCCATGAGTTTCCCGTTCACTCTAAACCTGGGGAATTACATATCTGTACCAACAGGTACGCCAAAACGTCCTCAAAAGGAACCAAATCAAGCAAAAAGGACTATTGCATCGTTTTAACGATACCCATACATTTCTTTTTTTTTTTTTTTTTTTTTTTTTTTTTTTTTGCCAGATTTCCTTAACTCCCGCGTATAGGTACATCCAATTGTACTAATATGCAAGTTAAAGCCTCCCCTGCAAACCAGATAACTTCAGATCGTCTTCAAACTTTGCAATCCGGCACTGTATGTGCTCTTAAAACTGTTCCGTTTGCTCCCCGGAAGTTACAACAGTTTGCGCAAATTATTTTGTAATTCATCAAAATTACGAAATCCATATTCAGTGCGGGAGTGAAAACGAGAGATTGTTCCGAATCCGCGTGACATAATCACTCGTTACGGGGACGAGCTTTTAATTACAAGGCTCCCGGCTTATCTCCGCGCACGTGTATACGGCCCAACACATACACACATATTTGAGTGTACACGCCTCCTCTAAGTGTACGTATTAGGGTTGCTCGCCGAAAATTCCAAACTAGAACTTTCCGAGGCCTGCTTTTACGTTAAAAGCTTCGCATTACACACTCGCGCCTGGTACTTACCTTAATTCTTTTTTTTTTTTTTTTTTTTTTTTTCTGCCGCGCCCGAGCTTTTTCCACGTATAAACCAGAAGAAGAAACGCCAAAACGCGACTGCGGACTTGAAGTTGGAGCATTAAAAAAAAGAAAAAAAAAAAAAGTTTCTAAATCCCCCCTCGGCCGTATAACCCCGTTGGAAGAGCGCTGCCGTGAATAAACGCGGATAATTACGCCGTAATGGCGCTAACTTTACACGCGGGGTCCGGCTTACGATGAACCGGGACTTGTGCCTTGGCGAGTAAGTAATTTACTTAAGTATAATACGGCATGAAAGATGATATCGATCTGTTGTCGTTGCCGGTCTGTACCTCAAACAATTGGATTAATCTAACTTGATTATGTGTAATAATGAGGGGGGGGGGAAAAAAAAACGAGTATTGACTCTCAAGATACAAACACACTCAATATCCGTCCGAGCTGCGTGTTTTTATTACACAGGAGCGTAATGTTTCAACATGCCTCAACTCGTGTTGATTGGTTGATTCACTCGAGAACAACAAATAGATTAGTTTAAAAAGAAAAAAATGGTTTTATGGATTCACCATACGCCACGGGTCGTACATTTTGTTAATGGAAGAAAGAATTTTTTTCAAAACAAGCTTTTTTTCATTAATTCGATTATTACGTACTTTCCAAGTTTATTTTTATTAAAATTATCCCAAAGTTACAGGATTCCTTGTGCAAATCAGTGCAAAATGTGTTATTATCTAGTTCTTATTACTTAGTTTGTAGGTAAAAAAGAAAGTGTCAACGCGATTTCTAGCGGTTGATCATGAAAATATTGGCATTTCTGTCACTTGAGCATTTTAAGGAGTAACAAGACGATATTGCAGTAGGTGTAGCTAAAAAAATTACCGTTGGAGACGCAAATTAGATCATGTTAACAGTCAATCTCAATCATTTTTTGTTATCAAAAGTATAACGACACAGAAAAGAAATGTACAATATAAAAAAGATGTACTGTACAAGTTTTTTTATCTTCCCATAAATTTTAATTTTAAATAGAATGCAATTCCAAATTCTTGATTTACGGACTTTATATAAAAAAAAAAAAAATATTTATTTTATTCGCAAAATGAAACTTTGGACCTAAACTAATTTACGAAAGCTCATAATATATTCAGAACAAGAGTGTAACGACGCCTCGGGGAGAGACTTGGCTATCTCAATTTTCTTGGGAATAAAGCGCTACCTTAAAAAACCTGTTTTAGCAGTTTGAAAACGCTAGCATTGGACAATGTAATTACAGTCTTTATGGGATGTATTTTATGCTATTCTAATTTTTAAGATAATTCTTATCAAAAATCTAGATGGTATACTTATCAAACTCAAATTTGAGATTAGTACTCTTTTTTTTTTTTTTCACCCAGATAACCATAAAATAGTTACTCCAAACAAGTCCTTTCCCATTTTACGAAACCTCTTAGTACACTCAAATGTCGTACAAGTAGATACTAAGGTGTCTGTTCGTTCCTAAATTGGATTTTTTCTCATTCACCTCCCCAATTTTCCATATTGTTTCGCAGTAACCTAAAATCAAGGTTTTTACCTCGAAAATCCCTAATTTTATAAAATAACTAGTCCTCTATGGCAAATCCTACTGAATTTCGAATAAACTTTGATTGTATGATTTTTGTAAAATAAAGTTACTTGTAGCAGCCGCCGTCGGCCAGTGAACCTCATCGTTTCCATAATTTTACGAGTTGAGGTAAAGTGTAGCAACGGTCCTCCTTACCACCAACTCGCACAGTAGACATGGAATAATCTCATACAGTTTTTAATTATATATATAAAAAAAAAAAAGATAAAATCCAATTTCATTGAAAATAAATAGTTTTATGGTGTAAAGTCATATTTTAGATAGTTGCTGGCACTCCAATGTAAGTAATAACGTGTCAATTGCACAATCGTTGGTATGAATTAACAACTAAATATGTTTACTTTACCTTTCGCGTGCCCATCATGTCTACACAGGGAATTCTATTGCACTGTAACAAAAAACAAAAAAAGAATGTTTTTAGTTTTATTGAAAATACTCGAAAAAGCGTTACAATAATTGTTTTTTCTTAATAATAAAGAAAGAAAATCTATTGCAATATTCCAATAGCAATCGACGCAATAGTCAAACGTAGGCTTTGACATCGAAGTTTACCAAATCTTCAAATGTCTATACTTGGACGTTCCAGCACTACTATTACGTCGATCTTAATTTACACCGGTGAATAATGAAGCTCGAGCTCTTAGCCCGATGGCTTTAAATTTACAAGTACATTGTGCACGTCGGATATGTATCCTATAATACGCGTCGATCCAAAGGGTAGATGGGTCTTGCAAAATGTACATGTATCGATTCGCGTTAGGATGAAAAAACGCGGGCGCGAATCCTCGGGAAAAACATTTTCGCGAACAAATCGCTTTTGATGAATTGCGCGAGCGGTGGATACGTATACATGTATATACACACATGAGGTGCAATCGCGAAAACAGATATCGAAAGGGACACGGCTCCGCTGTTATAGTCCCTCCAATCCGACAAGCAATTTCAAATTCAATCGATTCGGATGCAGCATATGCATTTATGCGTGAAGTAAATTGGGAAGCGCTGCACAGCGACGAGGGAAGTTGGATTCGCGAACAACTTTATGACGAATTTCGCGTACGTTCGCGCAACGCGTCGATATTTCAAAGTCGAAGGGCCATTATTTAAATGACATTATTAACATTCTGATTTACGCGCTATTGGACCCACGCAGGATCCCGTATATATATATATTTTTTCCATCTCCATCGTAAACGTAAAAAAAAAAAAGCTCCCATGTGGATTATGTACACCCTCGTATGGTATAATGTAGGGAGGTTCAATTAAACTCGCGCGGTAAATTAAACACACAGGGGCATGAATGAACGCGTGTGAGGTGGAATATTAAATTTAAGGGGCAGCAAGAGCGCGATCAAAGAAAATAAGGGTCGTGGAGACGCGATAGCCAGCGGATGGTTTTACGGGCGTTTGACTACAAATTTGCAGCATATATGATAAACGGCACATGCCATCGAGCCGAGTCGAAGAAGGGTCTCGATGTGGAACGCATGACAGCAGCAGTTAAAGTTGCAAAATGAGGGTAGGAAGGAAAAAAAGAAAAAGAAAGGGGTAGGTGGTGGGAAGAGCTCGCGTGGCGTTTTGTTTTTCTTCCGCGCAAATGCGCTTCGAGCGCTCCGGGGCTTGGAAAAGCGCGCACACGTACACGTTGTGTGTATACCCAGTTAAGTCAGGCAAGGGAGAAGTTAGGAGGAGGAGGCGGATTGGAAGTTTAGTGCCGTGTATACGACGGAAGAGACAGGCAAGCACACACGCGATGCACACCAGCAAAGCACTCAAGCTCTTTTAGCTCTCCGTTTATCTGTTAGCGGAAAGTACAGACAGCAAAGCTGATGTTGCTGTTGCTGCCACTGCCCGGGTATACACATACCTATAGTATAGAGCGAGTGGCTGGCAAAACGGCAGGTAAAGAGCAACCGAGAGAGAGAGAGAGAGAAAACACAACTGTAATATACGTACATACATACGGAGTGGACTCGAGGGTTGGGATAAAGTATACTTATACCAGGTGCTGCTGTGTGTAGGTACATATACACACACCCCCCATACGTGAAAGTCGAGTTGGTTCCTTTTTTTTTTTTTTTTCTGTGCCACTGCTGGGTTTGCAAAATTAAAGCCGTATGCTGCTGCTACTGCTGCTTTTCCTCGGAATTACTATGCTAAAGTTTATACGTTTGTTTGGTATATGGTACATGCACGAGAGTCTCCGAGCTTGCAGCTTCGAGGAAAATCCAATGTAAACGTAAATCGCCGTACCCGTCGCTCTCTCGTGCTTTTGAGCCTGTGTGTGTGTGTGTGTATAGGTGTATATGTGTGCAGGGTTGGCTGTTGCACGCGTCAGACACTTTTATGTTTTTTTTTTTTTTTTTTTTTTTTTTTTTTGCAGTGTCTACACGAGATAGAGACGCGGAAGGGAGTTTTGATGGCGTTGTTGCTTTGGTGCATTACCTCTATATCTGCAGTACAGCTCTGTTATACAATATACATATGTTCCGAGGAAATCGGTACAATTTGCCTTGTGACCATTACAGTCTTTCTTTCTTTCTTTCTTAAGTAGTTCGTTCGTTTGTTTGTTTTTTTCCAAGAATAACTTGGTGGTGATTGGAGGGTATAGGTACATATACACATTTTGCGAGAAAAACTCGTTCATGGCATTAGAGGATACACAGGTACGCGCTTGTCAAACAATGTATAATAGTACATGGGTATACGGAAATGAGAAAGGAAGTGCAGCTAGAGCAGCTGTAGTTCCAATATTCATGTATACACACTAATTTCCCGCTCGTCCCGCGAAACAACTTTTTATTTTCTCCTTTTCTTTATCCGCGACAAATAATTCATTTTTATAAAAGTTTACGGGATAAAAACACACGAATCTCTTGCTAACGAATGCTCGCGCTATCAATCCCACGCGCACCTGTACTACGGTTTATCCCCCTTAGAATTTGGAAAGCCATTAGACCAAAAAGCTTGTAATATTGACACGTTTACTGTACTAAATGGAATCGAAGCGGAATTAACAGCTATAAACTCGATCCCGCGACAGCAGTTGGTATGGGAAAAGGGAGGGAGGGATCCGAGCTCTCGTGGCTTTTATCGGCCGAGCAGCGCGGAACAGAGCTTGCGATCGATCAGCCGCGAGCGTTAGCTGCCAAATGTTTCACGCCTCGACGGACCGACCTTTTATTTTCGAGTCATTAAACTTTCACTGGTGCCCCCCCGTGTCGTATGCGTGCGCGTGTACACGGCGAGCTTGCACCGAGATAAGAAAAAAAAGCTTACCATACAAATATATGTATAATGTTGTAATGGGTACACCGCATAAGCGCGGGAACGAAAAGGATATAAATATATACATGTGTATAGGAAAGAGAGGCTCCCACCTTGTCGTCTCGCCTGGCACGGCTGTCCTGTCGCCTGAGCAGCCCCGGCTCCTCTTCGTCCACGTAGACGAGGTTCCTGATCAGGCCGTTGAAGCGCGGCTCGAACATGACGCTCGGCAGCGCCAGCAACGTCAACTTGGTGCTGTACCAGCCGGGCATGGCCCCGACGTAGACGTCCGAGTTGCCGGGCAAGTGCCCGAACTCGTACTCGGTGCCCCGCGAGCTCGAGCTCGCCTCCTGGCCGTCCAGCACCAGGGTTGTGTTCTCCCGGTCGCGTTCAATGAGCACCTTGTGCCAAGCGCCATCGCCGAGCTCCCTACCGAGGCTCAACAGCTGGGCCCCCCCGCCGAGGTTGTAGCGCAAACGTAGCGCCCCCTCGACGAGTTTCAACTCGAAAAAGTCATTGTTGCCCCCGTCGTCGGTGTAGAACAGCAATCCGTTGCCCTGCTTCGTCTTGAACTCGAACTCGAGGCTCCCGTTGAGGCCCGCGCTCCAACGGGGAAACTGCGCGTAGCTCGCCGCGCTCGTCCCGTCCAGCAGAAGACAACCGCACAGCTCGGCCAACAACAGCACCGCCACCGCCAGCCCCTGCACCACCATCATCGGCGCACCCGTTCGTCTCCTCCTCATCATCTCCG
Source organism: Copidosoma floridanum (assembly GCF_036245765.1). Lineage (NCBI taxonomy): Eukaryota > Metazoa > Arthropoda > Insecta > Hymenoptera > Encyrtidae > Copidosoma > Copidosoma floridanum. The sequence goes on from NW_028321890.1 coordinate 33,358,493, forward strand.
CACTCGTTTGCATCGGGTTGCGAAACACCATGAATACAACATACACACCTCGTACTTGTATATACGCGTATCGAGTGCCGGCCGCCGCTGTTTCTTCAGCAGGAGCGGCACATGCCTCTCGCAAGTGTCGCCCGCTAGGTTATTATTATTATTCTTCCCTGCCGGTGCTCCTCCTCCTCCTCCTCCTCCTGGCCGCGTTGGCTACGGCGATCGATGACGCGACCGCCTCGGGCCATCTTCCCCGAGTACAACCGAGTACGTGTCGATGTTGCCGCAGCAGTTTGGCCCGTGCGCGCACTGTCCCCTGCAGCAGCTGCCCCCCGACAATAACACTCCGATTGAACTCGCTCGCGGTTGTAACACGCTCTCGGCGCGATCCAGCGACGGCAGTGCAGTAACGCGACAACCTCCCCTCCTCGCGTACAGCAGCAGCAGTAGCAGCGTATCCACACAACCCAACACCAGGCACTGGGACGATGCCAGTATAGTACCCACGTATACTACCAACCAAACTGCTGGAAGGGGGGGTGGGGGTGGGGAAAAACTCGCGCAGACGCTTTACCGACGACCCCCCTCGAGCCATCCCCTATATAATACCCGTTCTCTCGTGTTCTCCTTTTGATAGCTCTCCTCCACCTTTATCCGCTGGTTGATGCGGGGGGGTGTGTATCGCGCGGGTGTATACATGTACGGCACACCTGCGGCAATATCACTCGCGGCCCGGTGCTTTCGGGAAAAATCTCAAACAGAGGAGCAGAGACACCTACTTCCCGGAGCTTCTCTGTATACCCGAGCGAGCGATACATCGCAAAAACAATCATCCCCCTGTTATAGGTGACGTTCAAGCGTGGGGGGGGGATGGAAAAAAAAACCGTTCAAGCGAGTACACGGCTTGGGGGGGGGGGATGAAAAAAAAAAACTTGCTTTTGCGATGTATCGCTTACTTACTTTGTGGGGGGGGGGTGGCAATACAGGAGCTGATGGAGCACAAAAAAAGATGACGTCTATGTGGTTTTCGGTAATCAGAGCCTGGAAGAAACGAGACACCGTAACTGTTATCATAGTATATACATATACATGTATACTACATCAGCAAACGTGTATCGGGTTTGTTGCGGACACAGACACACACAATAGGTTTTGCGCGGTACAGCGTTAAAAGGCGGAAGTTGGGGAAAAGGGGGTGAAGAAGAAAAAAAAAAAAAAAAAAAAAAAGAAAAAAAAATGCCTATCGGTACAGTAAAGGGCCGGGAGAGAGAGAAAGAGAGAGGGCGAGTTTTGAAAAACCGGGTCAGCCTTTGATTCGTTAATTAATTGAATATCGCGCACCACTGGCCACCCCGAACTACCTACCACCATGAGTGCCGCGGGTATATATATATGTGTGATTTCATACGAGGTTACATGTACCTGTACGTACTGCATACACAACAGAGGGCGTATAATAGATTGATTTCCTCTTTGGTTGGATTTTTTTTTCCTCTCCCCCACCCCCGCGCGGGCCGAGTCAAACGGAGGACGGTGAGGGCAAAATAAAAAAAAAAGCTCCGCGCTTTGATGTTCCTGGCTCAAACGGGAGAGAAAAGAGCAGGTAAGGCGATATTTTTTCTTCAGGAAAAAAAAAAAAAAAAAAAAAAAAAAGAAAGAAAAAAAAGAAAATCACTCGGCCGAGAGAGAAATTAAACGCCGCGTCTCGCGCAACGTTATATATACGAGATATATATTGGAGGTGCATGCATATATATACTTGTGTATATTGTAAAGAAAAACGGAGGAGTAGACGTGTAGGGAGGGGCGAGTTAATTAGATTTTTTCCCCGGTGTACCCGCTCGGCTGTATATATATATGTATATAGATCCCAGCTAAGAAGAATAAGACACCCGAGAGTTGCAAATATACGGGCGACTGTACAATGTACAACCCCATCTACTAGTACTGCTGCTCGGGAACTTTCAACTTTTTAGATTACTTTCTTACTGTGTATGTGCGTATATATATATATATATGTCCCCGCGACTATGACGATACTCGGTACGGGTGAAAAAAACAATGCTTATAATGACAATTGGGGGCCGAGATTGAATGTGTACATAGTGCATTGATTATACGTAATCAACCTCGGACGGGGGAATTCCCGTCGGGGTATGGTGGATTTCTCTCTTCATTTCTCCACGAAATTCGAGGGAATCGCGGATATCACTGCAGATTGTTTTGTGAGAGAAATCGAAGGGCAGGAGGGAGAGGGTGAAAAAACAGCAGTGCAGGGGTTGAGCGGGAAAATTTAATAATCACGGCTGGATGAGCTTGCAACGGTGGGGAGGGGGAGGGGGGGGGTGTGAAAAGGGTCGAGGGGGAATCGCACGAGTTTCAGCAACTTATCGCAAACGAGCTGCCGGCGAAAAGTAGCGAAGATTTATGGGTGAAGTGCAGATGGTGCAGGGGCCGGGAGAAAGAACACAAGTGGACGCCAAGAGGTTCTACCCACGTACACATGTATATGTGTATATACACACACCTGTTATATATAGGTATATATATGGATGTACAAGTGCGGGAGCCCCGCGTGTGCAAGAACACCGCGGCCGAGCGCATGAGAGTTGAAAAGCCAGAGGCAGAAGCCAAAAGCTCTGTACTTATATATCTGACCTAGAATGCTTCACCGGTGCATGCATGCACACTCCGATGGTGGTGGCAAAGAAAGCCAGACTGCAGCTTATGCACCTATTGCATGTGTATACAGCCAAGAGGAGAGCAGAGGGTATATATTATATTATAGGTAGAGCACGTCTGCCAGTAGGCTGTCTGTTTACCGCTTGTATGTATACCGGTACACCCACGCGCACACACAGAGGAGAGCTTGAAAAGCTCAGCTGATGGCTGATCCGTGCATGAAGGCTCGAGAGGAAAAGCCCCAACAATCGGGCTCATCTAAAAGTCAGATAGCTCCGGGGACTACGTGGACCATACATACCTACGTGTTATCATAATAATAATAATAATAATATCATATATATACGTATACAAAGCAAACCGAAAGATTTTCCACAGCGTGCGCGATGTGTACGCCTTTCACGCTCGTCTCTAGCTTCGCGTATACGCGCGGTTAACCATCACCGGGGTATACGAATAATCTTCAAGCCGCCCGTCTCCTCTTATACCTATACCCCCCCCCCCCCTGATCCTTTGTATTCCGACAATGGGTCTTTATATTTTTTTTCTTTTTTTCTTTTTTTCCTCTCGTTTTCTTTCGAATCCTCTCGCGTAATCCATTCACGTATAATCCCCTCTAATTATATCTCTTCTTCTTCTTCTTCTCCTCTATACGTATATCCCCACCCCCGCGATGCTCTTCCAGTATTACCATAGCATCGTTATTAACTACACACAATGACCATTAGTAAGCCACGCGAAGGATGGGAGGGGAACGATCGATATTAAAATTCAGGAGGCGTTTTTCCCCCCCTACCCCGCGTTCTATACATATAACGTGTACGCGGGCGTGGGTATAATATATACGTGTTCGTGTATCCTGAAAAATGTTCCCAATCGCTCGCGGTCGACCACAATCGCACAATTTAGCCGCTAATATAGCACGCGGCCCATAAATTCCGTACGATCCCTCCGTGTATATTTATGTATACATGTATTCCTTGCCAACAATCGACCCTCGACTTGTTTAGCGATGTGCTTATATGCAGGATATTTGAAATACCTCTTTCTGCGCTATATCTCTGACGAGCGATCGGATGCAAAGGACGCTTTTTTCTTTTTTTTACCCTAGCAGAGGGTACATTGATCTTATTATTATTATTATTTTTTTCAAATGTTATTTGATTGATGGATCAAAAGGCAAAAGATTGAAATGAGGATCGAAACGTAATAAGAAAAGAAAGGGTTGGGGAGGGGGGGAGGTAGAGGTGCCCGAATAAGCTCGGCGAGTAAGTAATAAAAGCCGAGTCCAGTCAGCCGCACAAGTGAAAAGCGAATAATGCGCTCAGACGGGGGAAGAGCGCGTTGGCAGAGTAGGTAGCTTTTATTCACGTCAACGCCATCTTCGAGCGAGAGGTGAAAAAACTCCTCTTGCTTAAAACGTGTATAGTGTGGGGAGGGGGGTAAGATAAACGATGAGAAGTAGAGAGAGACCAGGAATGGGCTGAATTATTCAACAATAAAAAAATAAAATAAAAAAAATAAAAAAAAGGAGCATACGGCTCCGTCAATACGGCAGAGCTCTTTGTACCTACTTGACTTCTTTCTTCGATTTCTTTGCATATTTAATTCATTTCGGCGCTCTCCAGTACGAGTCAAGACCGAAAATGAGAAAATCCGAGATTTCCTAGGCATATCACCCCTGCGTCTTCGGTTATACGAAGGGGAATTGGAAAAGTGTAAATGACAGCCAATAAAAAGTACAAATCGGCAGAGCACAGCTGGTATAATATACGCATACATACATATCCCGATGGATCGAATGCATATTCATCAGTTATCAATTTGCTCGTAAAAACTGATAACAACCGAACAACAAATTTGAAATCAAATTCGTAAATAATATAAAATACACGTGGGTAAATAGAATTAAAAAAAGATGATCGCGCAAATCGTCGCAGGCGAACGAAATCGGCAAACTTGCGCGAGTACAGGTAAGACATGTATATATATTACAGTGCGTGGGCTGAGCGCGATGAGAGATGTCTATATGTATACGTAGAGTCCCAAAGTGAAGAGGCCTCGGGGAAAGAGAAAGAGAGCTGTTTGCAGCTCCTCTCGAGCGCGAAGGACTACCAGAGTGGGTATACATACAAATAAAGAAATAGAGGAACGGAATGGGTACTTACACTCGTGCGCGCGTAAACACACGGTGCTTTGAGAAAGAACGAGATAAAGGATGAGGTGGGCCATGTAAGTATATACTGCACACAGGGAGAGAAGAGGGACTCACGGATGGCGCCGAGCAACTCACGTCAGTGCGGAGCCGGTCCTCTCTTTGCGAGGACGATCCAGACGACGGCAACCAAACTCTCTCGTCCTTCCTTTGCTTGAGTGAAACGAGCGTGAGTTATACATACATATAATTGATCCTTTGTAACGATTCAATTACGTCCCGATTACCCACGCGATCTCGTTATACCGATATGATTGTGGATCGCGGGGGCGCCCCGGCCAAGGTAAAATTTCAAGGATCTCGATTTCGTTGCTTACACATTTTTTGGATAAAAAAAAAAAAAAAAAAAAAGAAAGAAATAGATATCAATTCCAGTGATGCAAAAACTTGCAACACCAGTGCAGTGGTGTGTACATAATAACAACAAACGAGTGCCATAAATCAGCATTATCGCGCGAGGGAGGGGATTTGAGATAATTTCGTCGCGGAAATTCAAATCAGCCGCGGCAGTTAATTACAACGAGACGGCGGGGGGAGGGGGGATTTGAATAGTATTTTGGAAGTTTCATAAATTGTTGTCTTGGGCGCGAGCGGACTGGCAACTCCTCGGAACGACGAGACTTTTCCAACTTTTCACCGTAAAACGGGTCCGCGATTATGGGCCCCCGCGTCACGTGCCCCCCCCCCTTCTTATGACTCACGCTTGCGTGTGGCTCCCACTGATACGGCACACTTCTCAAAACTACCCTTGAACATCGTAATAATATGTATATACCTGCACCGACGTTCATCTTCATTACATATACTTACCTTTTTTTTTTTTTTTAATTTTACGACCCAGCATCGCCACTTCAACCACGCGATCTTTAACTTTTTTGACCAAAACCGGTTGGTGCCCTTTTGCCTTTTTATTTTTATTTTAAATCAAGTAAAAATCCATGCCAAAAGTCCTCAAGCGTGCAAAATACATGAGAGCCTGATTGTTTTCAGATGGTTCGCGTGAATCGGTAAAGAGTCGAGAGGCCGTCGAGTGCACGTGTATACACGCTCTAAACGGCGCCACCCGGTGGGGACAAACGAGTGGGCGAGAGTACAATGGCTATACCCCAAACTTCGTCACGTCTCCAACTTTTGCAGGTGAGTGTGTGTGTGCGGGGGGGGGGGAGCGCCCGACCCGTGCAATTTCAACGAAACTCGGGCTGTAAAGCCTCAACTTTATTCTTCGCCATCGAGGGCCTTCAAGTTTTAATTGATCTTCGAGCGTCGTATCGTCATCAAACCTTTTTTCTTCTTCAATTACGCTAAACGCGCGGGGCTGATGCATACGCGCTTCTTCGTCGATTTCTTTTCGACAAAGGGGAAAAAAAAAAAAAATAAAAAAATCTCCGATGGTGGGAAATGTAGAGCAAATCGTGAACCAAGAATAAGTATACAGAGCATCGCGTGCGCGTAAGAAAGACAGAACAAAATCGAGGCATCGGACTCGAGACGCTTGGCTCGTCAACCGCGAACTCGACGTAAGTATATGTGTATACAATGAAGCCAAGGAGGTAATGCTCTTTTTTCTCCATCTCTCCCTGTTCGTGACGTCATTTCCTGCATCTTGTCGGTCATCACCGTATACCATAAGCACATAAAGGCGATGGTGTGTATAAACAAACATACGGTGATTATTCGCTTGCCCCATTTTAACAATATATATATATAATATATTTCACGCACAACACGATTGCATTGGTGGATAAATGTGTTACATCTCCCAGAGGGAAGTAAATTACCAACGAGGGCGCTGCGAGTCCATATTATACGTGTGTTTCCAAACGCTCCGTCGCCGCGGCCTCCAAATTAAAATCGTAATGACCGAAGGTATATTGTAATTAGGTATATGCCTGCTAGTGAGCGACGATTAAAGCCTCAATGTTACACGAGTGACGCAGTTTCGATCGAAAACAAAAGCGCGACTTGTTGTATCGAGAGGCGGAGGACGCGTGGGCTGCCCGCGTGTCCTTATCGAAGATCGTACGATCGCGTGGGCCATATACACTACACACACATATTATACACGGCGCGCGTTGCAAATACACGCGTTTAATGGTATTACGTTTTCGACAACATTTTGGTCAACTCCATATAGAAGTTGCGTGGCGGTGGTTTTTCTTGCAAAAAAAAAAAAAAAAAAAAAAAAAATGTACAAAGCGTATGTACACAGAGACCAGAAACTGTCGTTCACCCTTTTTGCGGCGATCGATGAATCGGCGCGCATGCAAAGCACAGCATATACATACACGTTATTATTTATTCACGAGCCCATGTATATACACGTGTATGTATTTGTAAATATATGTGCACGGACATCGGAGGGAGGAATTTCAATCCCAAGACCAAACGTAGCTCAGTTGGGGGTGTGTATTGTATGTACACACACACACACACACACAGAGAGAGCCAGATATAGAGAGATGAGCACCTTGGAAAGTGCACTCTCATTAACTCGAAGGATTTCCCAGACATTGCAAGCCCCCGAAAGCTATACCCCCCGACTACAGGTATATAATATGGGGCGCATCGCGATTACCTACTACTGTCAAGACCATCACTGTACACGTATATCCGCCTGTTGGGACAGCAATTACCGTGTTGTATATATATATGTATATACACGTTGCAGCTGATCGACGGCGATCGATTATCACGGTTTATTTTTTCCCCGCTCGAATCGACCGGTCGTCTATATTTATAGTGAATGTTACGTTGGCGATGGGGGTGTGTATATGGATCGAGCATTTTATTCTTGTGCCGTTGGGACAAAGTTGCATCTTACAATTACGCAAGAGATAAATTTAATATAGCATGTTGTTTCGGGCAGCCTCAATTTCGGGACGGGCAGTGGTGGTACAGTCGCACGCGCGCCATTATTTATTCAACCGAGTCCGCGACAAACGTGTATAGGGGGTAAAGGCGCATGCGTGCGCGATAACAACAATAATAATAAAATATCGACAGCGATAAGAGTCCGAAGCGCAGTTGGACATTTGTCACTTTCCGTGGCCATTTCGGCTTGGGTTCTCGTTTTGCGCTCTCCAACTTACATTATAACATTTTTTTACGATTCCTTGCAGATATACAGAGTCGATTTGTGGGAGAGAGGAAAAAAAAGAGACATTTCTAAAATTGATCGGTACAACGCAAGTATGTGAAACCAGAGTGAAAGTGCACATTGTAATTTAGTCGCGAGGGAACCCATCACGTGTGGGAACTACGTCGCACATATATATATATACGCCCACACAGTGTGTCTCCTTGCGTACACGCGTCGGCGAACAATTGATCTTTGTATACTTGCTCACACCAACGGAGTTTTCAATCACGTTACGCGTGAGACGTGAAAGTACATACCCATCGTGTTTTCTCTTTATCCCCCGATTCGCAGTCTCGCCTCTTTTTTTTCTTTGTAAGTTGTAAAATAAAAAAAGTTTGCACAGGAGTAGCAAAACTGCAGAGAAAAAAAGAAAAAAAAATAAATAAATAAAAAAAAAGAGAAAGAAATGACAACGCGAACGCGACACACGGCGCCTCGGGTGCAGTCGCCCGTAAAAGCCGTGAAAAGTTCGTGGATACTCGAAAACAGATCAGCCGCTACAACGACGCCCACGCGCAACAGCAACAACGACACCACGAGCCTCGCCAGTCTGGTAAATAAATTATACACGTGTACACTTGATCATTCCAAAGACACGGGTGAGAAAAGCTATACATGGTATATATCCGCGATTAAGACTCTAGTTTCGTACGTCGCCGCACTGACACCGATCACCATATTTGTGCGTATGAGACGCGCTGATGAGACATACATGTACATCATGAGGAGCCTTCGAGGTACACCTATATACGTATATACCAGTGATGCGGTAGCCGACTAGATATTCGTTTTCCTTGACAATCGGCTGATGTGCTCCTCTTCGTTCCCTGGAAGACATTTTCATATCCGATCAAAGAGCGCGCGAATGCCCTCTTTTTCCTCCGTTAAATTATTCAGTGTCGAGCATAAGTACGATTACAATATATACAACATACTACACATCTTTTATTTGACAATAAAAATTCGATACGATGTTGTTGATTGGCGATTCGACTCCTTCCTGCATCATATCGTATTCATATTACGATATAGTTAGGAATAATGCTACACCATATAGAGCCAGACGTGTGCGTCTAATCGTATATACTATATGTATTTATAGATGACAATGTATATACTTGCTTTGCTCATATATATATATATATGTGGCGTAAGCAAGCTGTCGTCGAATTTGTCCGTCTTGTGTAACCGGACGATAATCGCGATCGCGCCGAACATTATACAAAGAGAGAGAGAGAGAGAGGGTCATTATGGATTTATCGTTTGTTGTTTTACGCAACGTTGGTTCCCCGATCGCTCGCGACGCGCCTCATTTTTTTGTTTGGCTCGTCATTAAACGATCCTTCGAATCGCATACGGCGCGCGCTCGTCATTTTCAAATTAAGGAGCGCGTCTACGGTACACCTATCAATAGAAAATTACTCATTAAAATTTAAATTCAAAACCGTAAGAGATTGGTTGTTTTTTTTTTTTTTTTCGATTCACCGTATTCCGAGGACAGCTTTTACAAAAGAGTCGGAGAAACAGAGAGAGGGAGAGATAAATGAGTATAGAGGCTCGGGACAGCAGCGGTGCTTGCACCGGTGGCTCTATGTAGGTTGCCCGTACAGAAATCGATGTACAAGTACTCTCTCTCTCTCTCTCTTCCTCTTTCCAGGTGTAAGTATATGTACTACTTGCCCGTTGTGCCGTGCAAGCTCCTCTTCCCGGTATACTTTGCCGTACGTAATATGGTATTCGCCCGCCAGAGCTTGCCCGGAACGGTTATAGGTGTATACGATAGCAAACCGATTTCGCACGATCGCCCCCCCCCCCGGGATATCGTTATGCTGAAGGAAAAAACAGCCATTAGGCAACAACAGCCACCCAATCGCCGAGTTGTGTTACAGGCGCGCTTCCAGCAGAAGCAGCTGCAAGAAAAGGAACAGAGGCTCCTCCAGCTGTACGACCAGCAGCAACAGCGCGCCCACCAGGTAGCGCAGAGGGGCATTACCGGCTCCCTCGACGACGTCAACGCCCCCACCACTAAGGTACACGTGTGTCAATTATAACTCTTTTTTGGTGTCCACACACCCTCCCCCCCCCCTCTCAAATAGATTTATTAATCCGAGCGTATAACCGTGCGTCAGACGCGGCAGTTGTTCGCGGAGAAGACGCGCCATCGGAGCCGGGGAGGGGTCGGCAAGGGCATCGACAAGAGTTACCCGCTCGAGCCGCTCGGCGGTGGTAGACGCAACGGCGCGCTCCAGCCGGCCGGTGGCGTCAAGCCGGGCTTTAAAACCGCGAGGCCCGACGGACCGGCCGACAGTCGTCGACAGGAGGTACGGGAGAACGAGAACAACCAGCAGCAGCAGCATCGCGTGTCCAGCGGAGCATCGGTGTACTTGGCCGGTGACGGCAACTCGTCCGTTGTTCGCAGTGGCAAGGAGTACGCCAAGGGAAACGGCGGTGGATCAATCGGCAACGGCCATCACCATCACCGTTACGAGGTCCGCATCACCTTGTTCTGTCACTCCTATTTTTCTTCTTTCTTTCGCTTCTTCTTCACCTTTGGTATATAATAATTATTCATGAGCGCATAATGTTCGTACCTCCGTCCGCCCACTTTATATACATATAGATCGATGCGCATGTTGTATGTATGTATATGTTACGTATACCACACCGTACGCGTCGCGGTGTAAATATATTATAAGTTCTTTGCGCGCTCGATTAAAACTTGCCATTAGTTGTTTCAAATGAACGAATTGAAGGAAAAAAAAAAAAAAAACATACTTACAGATAAACATAGACGAGGTCATCGACGACGACGCAATGGAACGGAATCGCATGGTGGCCAGGTACAGTAGTAGTATCGATTCGGAGACGCGCCGACAGTACAGCTACGAAGATACGGTGCATCGCTCGGGGAATGGCGTTTTGAGCGACGTGTCCAACGCTAACGTAGGACAGCGGGGAAAAAAACCATCAGCTCCGGCCAAACAGCCGATACCCAGTGACAGAAAGCAAAACGACGAACCCGTCGCGTGAGTACATTACATACGTGGGTACTTTTGACCGCTTGGTTTTTTTTATTTTCATTGCTTCATCCGTGTACATAATATATTGTATGCCCATACATATGGAGCTTCGTAACTTTATTAGTGCAAAAAAAAAAAATGCCCATCCAACTAACTGCATTGCCGATCGATTAATCGCATATTCCTCATCTATACATCCCTCTATATTGTGTAACGTAAATATATAACATGTAAACGTATATTATTTATAATTGTGGATTGCTCGAGGAGCTCTGGTATTTCAGCCGCAAAACAAACACATCAGCATCATCAATCTAATAGAATTAAAACTGTACATAATCGCATCTAACGAGTTATATAACGCTGTATACTGCAGTGAGTGATTAATACCGATATCAAACATTTCGACCCAAGGTATAACATTAACGCGTGTGATAATGGATTTAGATTGAAACGAAAGTACATGCAAGTGCTGGATATAACAAAAGCTGCCAATTAAAACATGAATAGAGAGAAAAACTTGTATTAACCGCTTGATTGGGCGTGAATTTTTAATTCCAATAACACTGTATACGAATCTGGAGTGCGTCGGAGAACTAACCGCGTGTAAGTGAGTACAACGCGCCATGGAGACGTGCTCCGAGGGTCTCGGGTGACGCTTGAATTTGTATACCTGCACAACAGGCAGTCGAGCTTCACGAAGACAACGGAGAGCTCGAGCCAGTCGCCGCGACGAGGGGACGAAAAAATATTGTTCGAGGGCGCGAGCACGGCTCTGCACAGGGAGAGGACAAAGAGCCCGTTGCCCGAAAACAAGATTTACGAGCCAGTTCGGCAGCCGAGTCCACCGAGTTGGGACGAGAGAGCCACCGACGCGGGGCAAGGCGTCAGGGCCGTCGTTATGAAGATAGAGAGCACCGCGTCCGAGATACTGATCGGCCGAAGCGTGATCGAGAGGAGGAGAGCGACGACCGACGAGGGCGCCACGAGGTCGATCCGACTCAGCCAAGAGTCGACGCTCGAGACCGTGAGCAGCACCGATGATGGTTACAGGCGCGCGACCCTCGCGTCCACCACCGATAGCGCGGCGCACGTCCGGAGCCAAGTGCCCGGAGAACAACCACCCAAGGACCGTCACTTTGTCAGCCTCGCGGATTTGAAGATACAGAGCCGATCGCTGTCCGAGAGCCCGAAAAGGACGTTTTTCCCGCTGGACGAGCTGACCCTGGCCCGGCGGGCTTCGTTCGAGTCGAAGCTTCGATTGTTCGAGCCCCTGTCGCCGCGTGAGAGCGCCGATCGGCAGACGAGAGAGAGATCCAAGTCCGTAGAGTCGAGCGTGGCGACGAGGTCGCCGAGCCCCTCCGGCAGCACCAGAGCTCGCAAGGTGTCCCAGGGAGAAGCAAGTCCCGAGTCGTGCGCCCGTACCGATCGGATCCCGGGTTTTCAGAGGAGCACCTGCTCCTCCCTGGCAAAGATCTCGAGCCCCGCTCGTGGGCAGGCTCCAACGGCGAAGGCCACCGTTAAAACTGTCGTTGCTGCGCCCAAGTGTCTCAAAAAGAGACCGATGCTCGCGAAAACCGGTTCGAGTTACCGATCGGGCCTTGGCGCGCCGGTTAGAGGTAAAAGTAACGATGATGGTGATGTGGCGGCTAAAAAATCGAGTCTCCTGCGCGATCCCGGGGCACGGTTCAAGAGCGTACACCACAAGAGTCACGATGAATTTTCCTGTAGCGCGAAAAAACGAGGGGATCCCGTTTCGAGGAGGGGCGTCCATCAGGCAAATGCAAGGACTTTGGAGGGCTCGATCAAGAAGAGCTTCAGCCTTTACACGCCTCTGAGAAACGCCGACAACAGTAGCGAGGTAACGCGTTGTACTATGTTTTTTTTTTTTTCTCTTATTTTTAATTGTATCGATGATTTGAATGTCGCGCGTGGGTGGCGATTGTTTTCCATGAATATTAACGCGACTGACGCCCGTAAACAGCAACAAAATCAGCAGCCGTCCTCGAGAAACTCGTCGAGCCTCAAGTTTTTGAATAAAATCGCCGAGCAGCAAACGGACGAGAGACCCACGCCCGCGCCGCGCAAGTCGAGCCTACCCGGAACGCCGGATTCAACGCTTACGCTCGAGGTATGAACAACAAGTGTATATTATCTTATTAAAATTCCGTTTATTTAAATGCAAAAGACGAAGGAAAAACAAAAAAAATGACAAAAGAATCGCGATTGCGCACGAAACTGACAATCAGGCACCTTCAACGAATAACGGTGATATAACAATAACAACCACGATATATCGGTCATGGAGTATTTTTGAATGATCCAAGTTGAAAAAAAAAAAAAAAAATTATCGAGTAGCAAAGGCAAAAAGAAAAAAAATAAACAATGGTCCTGAAGGGCTTACCGAAAATACCGTCCGCGCAGAAACCGGTAACACCGGCGGTGCGGACGTCGTTTTCAGGTGCGAGTGCCGTGGCGACGAATCGCACCTTGAATTCCAACGGCCTTCGAACGACGACGACGACGGCCCAGGTACACGACAACGTCAAATCCAAGAACACGACCAGTTCATCTCCCTCGCCTGCAGAGTACGTATATTAACCGAGTGCACACTAGCAACATAACCTGTACGCGATCGACGTAACTAGCAATTAAAACAATACGTTTTCAGCGACCAGCTGATCACGTGCAAGACGTGCAAGAGAAATTTCAACAGCGAGCGGATAACTCTTCACGAGAAGATTTGCGCGAAAACGGCGCAGAAGTCGAGGAAACAGTTCGACGCTACGACGCAGCGAGTCAGGGGCACGGAACTCGAGGCCTTCGTGGTGACGAAGCCGGTGAAAAAAAAGCAGGTGAGAAAGTCGAGCATTATTAATATACACACCGATCCGATCTCGCGCGCTTGAAAAACGTATGTGTGTCCCCGACAGAGTAAGAAGGCAGAGGTGAAACCATCGGCGCCAGCATTAGCAGCGGCGTCGAGCAAATCGAACTGGAGGCGTAAGCACGAGGACTTTATCAACACGATCCGCTCGGCCAAACAGATGCAGGTCCATCTGGCAGCCGGTGGAAAGTTGAGCGACCTGCCGCCCCCACCTCCCAGTGACACGAGCGATTACGTTCAGTGCCCGCACTGTTCCCGAAAGTTTGGCCCAGGGGCTGCGGAACGCCACGTGCCGATGTGCGAGGCCATGCAGCGCAACAAGGGCCCCGTCCGGCCCGGCCGACCGGCCGTGCAGCCGGCAAAGGCCGTTAAAATCAAGCGCTAGAGATAAAACTGATGCACCGAATGAATTGTAATAGCTTATATAATGAAGGACAACGCAAAATAAGGAAAATGAGAATTTATAAATTATTGGTTGACGATATTATCGATTTGAAGATAAAAAACAAAAAACAAAAAAAACAAAAAAAATCATGTTACTATCGTGATTGCTCTTTTGTATATTATTTATATAAATCATTATTACGAAAAACATGAAAACACGCCGATTTTCAGTCTCAAATAAGGAAAATGAGCAGGTGCAAAAACTAAATAAAACATTTTACGTAAGTGCACAAAAAAATCAGAGAGTATAATTATATTGTAAACGATTAACGTTTACGAAGGATATGCGCATTTTATGCATTGCGAGCGTTATCACCGGTGATCGGTATGGAGTGTTACTCTAACGATAACATAATCACGTGTCGCTAGCTCTTGTGCCCTTTACGCAACTATATATGTATTCACAATTTTAAATAATAAATAAAAGTTGAAAAAAAAGCTCTGAATCGCACCGCACTAATAAAATATCCGAGTTTTAATAGTAAAAATTCTTGTTTCACCCGTTGTGATATAATATTGGGGTGGTTTTCGATTTTCTTGGACAATGTCTATGAGAAATTTAAAGACTACATCTCTATATAGCATACAACATAATATCGATTTCATCTTAATTTTTTTGTTTGTTTATAGCTTTGGTACAACAACTCATACATAATATACCATTATTAGCTACCTACTTTAGAGAAGCCAAATACTTTTTGTTTTTCTTACTTAAGCTGAGATAACAATGTCAGTAATATACATGTGTACGTGTATTATCATGTAACGTGCATATAAAACTGTAAATCCTACTACGTTGATACCAATATGACGTTGATTATTTACGAATCCATCGTCGCATCTTTGGGAACAAGACGTTTATGATAAATATAATTGATATAACCCACAATAATTGATAGTTTACGCTAATTAACAAATTAACTCAAAACAACGACGATTTACTGAAAATCAATGTCGGTAAAAAATTTACCTGTAAACTGGTGGGTTTCAGACGCCTAATTTTTTTCTTGTTACATGCGCATGTGTTTATACAATAAATAAGTTAACATATATTCATGAGCACATAATATATATACGCGTGTATGCGCGGAAGTTCGCTTGTTATCGGTTTACATTTTTTGTTAATAAGATTTTATCACTGCGTAATGTACTCAACTATCGCTACGTCAACAATAAATTATTTAGTGTTAAATAACATAATACCCGTCGAATGCATCATTCAGTTATTTTATTAATTGAAAAATTATCAAAGGAGTAATTGTCAATGTCAATGCCGGTCCTTTGATATCAAGTAGGTGCGTATGAGTAAGTAGTGCTTGGTGGTGTTTTATTTTCATTTTCACTCTTATAAGATAATGCTTGCAAGGAAACAACAACCCGATAAACGCCAGAGATTCTCGTAAACGCGGGTGTATGGGGTTTAGGTGTTGTCAATTCAGTTCATTCTACAGTATATCGCGGCCAACGCTATCTTGAGAAAACTCGTGGCTCAAAAACCCTACGGACGTTTTTTTTTAGTTCAAGCGACGAAGAAGAGCTCAACCCCGATTTTGCAATTTAAAATGACATGAAGAAACCTGAGTTGAGCTTTTTTCCGTCCACCAAACTTTGACTATATCCGACGGCATCGACGAAAAAAAAGCTCAACTCAGATTTTTCATACATACATGTATGTATGTATATATCATGATTTATCATGACGTTATATTATATGCTAAATGCTGCATTTTCAAGCTCACGCCTCACGCCTCTCCCGCTTCCCCATGAGCCTCAAACAGCAGCATTGTCTCCTCACTCCCTCGAAGCTCACTAATATTGGCTGTATAGATTCGAGTGGGTTTTCACACTTTTCATTTGTTAGTTTGCAATATCGAAGCACGCAATTAGAAATTTATAGACATTAGGTAACCATGGCATAGAGATATAAGAATTCTTATATCTCCATATCTTGTTGGTCGAATTGAATTTAGATTTAGCGCTATCTAGTGTTGCAAATCCTGCTGTACCGACGATTGACATGAGATAAAATTACCTGCAGTCCGAGCGAGTCGGCCAACCGTCGGTACAGCCACCAAAATTGCATCACTATATATATATACATACATGTGTGGGTGTGTGTATAATATTTGGAGCCGGAGCAAGGGAGCAGACGACATCAAACAGAAGCAGCAGAAAGAATCAGTGTTGCTGCAGTCTGGCCGTATAGCATATTATTTGTGGAGTCGAGGAGCATGCCTTAGAAAATGTTGTGACCATTTTCCGGGTTAATATTTAATAACTACCTCAAACTATAAATATGGACCAGCTGGTAATTATAATAGCGGCGGTGCACCTGCTCTACTGTCCCTTCACCAAAGTCGAAGAGAGCTTTAATCTGCAGGCCATGCACGACCTTCTTTATCACGGCTCGGATTTAAACGAGGTAAAATATCCAAGCAACTGAGTAAGTATATTATAAGCACGAGTGTCTCTCTATCTGCTATACTGCCACTGCCTATCTGTGCTAGTGTGCTTGCTTATATACTTACATTTGCATATTATGTTTTGCCAAGATTCCACGGGCTAGGTCCTATTTTTCATTTCTTCTCGCGACGCCAAATTCATTGGATGCAACGTGTCTTGTGCCTATATTTACTTGACAGCTCGTGAGAGTAGTTTGTCTTTTTAACGATGCCTGCTGTTGTAAAAAAAAATGCTTTTTTTTTATAATTCCGATTTAACAAATTATTTTCTTTTTTTCGTAACGTCGTCAACCAAACTTTGGTAATAAAGTTGTAACAACGTTTTGCGTAACATGATAATGATATGCTTGATGGCTCGCTCGAGGCGCGATTTCAATTAAATTTCCGAAAGTAAATATAGACAAGTTGGAGAATCACTAAATCTTTTACAATTCTAGTATGATCATCACGAGTTTCCTGGTGTTGTGCCAAGAACGTTTCTGGGACCAATAGTAATATCAAGCATTGCCTTGCCAGCTGTCGCTGCCGTTAAATATTGGGATTTGAATAAATTTTTTTCACAATACATAGGTAAGTTGTGCTTTTAATTTTTTTTTTTTTTCTTATTTTTCATAAGAAAATTTAAAAAAATTTTTTTTCCAGTGAGAGCTGCTTTGGGCTTGACGGTAGTCTTGACTTTCAGATTATACAAAAATGCTTTGCAGACGATATTTGGTGCAAAATTTACCAAATGGTTCGTACTCATTACAGTGACTCAATATCACTTTATGTACTACTTGAGTCGACCTTTACCAAATACCATGGCTCTTCCGCTAGGTTGAATTCAATTCCCTACTTCAGTAAATTTGTCAATTTATCATTCTACAAATTGTCATCTCTTATTTTTTAGTTTTACTTGCTCTTTATGGATGGCTTAAACAAAAGCCTGTTTTATTTATAATGTCATCTGGAGCAGCAATAATTATATTTAGAGCTGAAACTGCTATACTTTTAGGATTATTTTTATTATACGACATAGCTTACATGAAACTAACTGTACAAAGGTAAGAAAAGTAGCTTGTTTTTACCTTTATTATTTTTATTATTATTGTTTTTAAGTTATTTCTTGTTATTATTTCAGAGCAGTAAGGATTATTATACCAACAGGTATATTTCTCTTAGCTGTAACTATTCTAATTGATTCCTACTTTTGGAAACGAATTTTGTGGCCAGAGGGAGAAGTTTTCTACTTTAATACCATTCTCAATAAAAGTAGTGAATGGGGTGTATCCTTTGACGAAAAATTTTTTCATTTCAAGATTTTTTGTTAAAAGTGAAACATAATTTATCTTATCATGCAAAATAGACGTCTCCCTTTATGTGGTACTTTTATTCAGCTCTACCAAGAGGCATGGCGCTCTCTTATTTGCTAGTACCATTAGGAATGTTCTTAGATTCCAGAGTACGAGTTTTGACGATTCCTGGAATCGTATTTGTTGTTATCTATTCGTTTTTACCTCATAAGGAGCTGAGGTTTATCATTTATGTTTTCCCACTATTGAATGTCGGCGCAGCTGCAGCAAGTCATCGCATGTAAGATTTATTTTGATAAAAAAATTAATATTTCAACAGTAAGCTTACAATCGTATTCTTTTAGTTGGGAAAATCGAAATAAATCACTTTTGAATAATTTGATTGCTCTGATGATTGCGGGACACTTAATTTTGAATGCGTTATTTTCTACGTTCTTACTGTGCCTAGCAGGCTTGAATTATCCTGGAGGTATGGCAATAGCAAGATTGCATAGACTTGAAAAAGATTACAATGGACCAGTCCATGTTCACATAGATGTTCTGACAGCGCAGACGGGTGTTTCTAGGTTTACTCAATCAAACCCTTCATGGATGTAAGTTACAAATGTGTGTGTCCTGAAAACTTTATTCATCTTTCTAAAAATAATTAAACATTCGACTTTTAGCTACTCCAAACAAGAAAATTTAACTATATACGATCCAGAAATGCTGAAATTCACCCATTTGTTGAAGGAAGCCAGAAGTAAATATTCACCTAATATTAAAACATACTTGAAAACTCATTACATTTTAGACTCCATAGATGCCTATTCAAATATTGAATTTAATTATAATTTCGTATTACCTCCAATAAGAATAAAAACAAAACCAGCAATATTTATTCTCAAGAGGAAAGAAAATATTAAATACAAACCATCAAAAGTTGAAAAAGAGCATGAAATTGTTGACTATACAATGGAAAAAAATCAAAATATTATTGATAATGAATCATCACCAATTAATATTGACAACTCTGATGATTCACAATCAACGTTGAATGACGAAGTACAAATAGGAGAAAGTGTGATAGAGTCATCTAACAATGTAATTGCGGAAAGTAATGAACAAATTGCAAAAGTCACGGAAAGCAGTGATTCCATAATTTTGAAAGAACACCCAGATGTAGATATGGAAAAAATTTATGAAAATCCAGCACAGAACGGAGGAGAAGAGAGATTTCAATATTATTTGAAAATGTATAAGCAATTATTATTCAAGAATAAAATTACTTCTACAGATGATCAATATACAAGTTTTACAACTAATTCAAAATCAATCATTCAAGAACCGTTGATGGGTAACGAAGGAATGAAAAACCAGCCAAGTGACAATATTAATTATGTAATCAATAGTGGTACTATTAAATCAAATGGAAATGGGGATAATCATAAAGTTATAAATAGTAACGATGAATTAAAGGCAGATTTTTTATCAAAAAAAGAATTAGATCAAGACTACACGAGAAAAAATGAAAAAAATATGGATCCAAAAGTAAATAATAATGTCTCCAGTGATAATACGGGTAACCTTATTCTTCAAACTACCGTAGCTGTTGAAAATAAAAAATCTAATATAAAATATGCAGTTAGAAAAATGATGCAAGAAAAGAAAATTGATGGCAAAGGAAAGAAAAAAGGAAAATCTAAAATAGAAACTGTAAAAAATGATGATGTTAATATCAAAAAAGCTAAACCATCAGAAACAAATGAATTAGAATCGAAAGATTTGAATGGAAAACAAAAAATTATAAACATTAAAGAAACAATCAGAAATATTATTGACCAATTTAAAAAATTTGAAAGCAATCTTGATCCAGAAGATGCCAATTTAATAAATGATTTGTTTGAAGACAAATCAAACGTTGAAAAAGAAAACTCAACACATGACGAGGAGTCTAATAATTTAGATAATAAAAATTACAAAGATCCTAAAGAAAGTTTGAAAGAAATAATAGAATTATTTAACAAGGAAATAATAAAAGAAATAGCATCAGAAGAAGATACTCGTTTTGATGACATTGCAAATACATACATGGACAGACCCCTTCCTGAAACATTGATGCATTTCAGCAATGCATTACAAGAACTGGTTCAAAATAAAAAAAATTTAGTCAAAGAATCTTCAAGTGATGCCAATTTATATACCAAACAAGAACAAGTACAAAAAAAATTTAACAATAATTTTAAGGACAGTTAGATGAGTGGAAGTTTAAAAAACTTGGCTTAGTTAAGAGATCTACAAAGACTCTCGTACTGAAGAATGCAAACATCATTAATATAGGATTAAAAGTACTGTCAATATACATTTTTTCTGTGATAACAGCATTATTTACTCAACTGTAATTACGAGTAAATATCTACATCTAAACTGTAGTTTAGAAAAAGAATGTTATAGAATATAAATAAAATTGTAAAAATCATGAAAGCCGTTATGTGCCTTGAAATATTGTTTTTATAAAAAATCGTTGTTAATAAAAAAAAATTAAAAATACTTTTAATTGCAGTTTTTATTTTAAGTATTAGTTTATTTTTTTACAAAATATTTCAATAATGAACTTATACTAATGATAAAAATTCAGTATTATTCTTTGCCCATATGATCCAGATCGTAAAGCATTTTAAAGGAATAACAAGTGTTAATTATAGTCATTATTAGTGTAAAGTTGAATAAGATTTTGTCTCTCAAGCCTTTCTTTAAAAAAATCGGCACTCCGTCGTCTTTCTAATAAAAAAAAAAAAAAGTAAAGAGTTTTTCATTCATTTAATTCATGCTATTGAACTACAGAAATAAAAACTACCGTACCTGCATTTTGGCTTGTTGGATTTTTATTTTTTTTACAAAATCCGGTTTCTCTTCAAATAATTCATTTTCTTTAAACAAAATACCCTTGGAATGGAAATATCTGCGGTTCCGACTACCTGAATTTGCCTAAATGAAAATAGAGACGGCGGTTAAACAAAAAAATTCAAGGGAAGTAAGATCGATAATGACATGAAAAAAATAGAAACACTAACTTGTCGTGAAAGTAATCCTATCGTGCGCAGATGATTCATGTTTCCACGTCACTCAGTCGTCTGATTTTTTAAAACTCTTTCAAGACAACGGGCCCTAAAAATGAGAGCAACGTAACGCAACGTAACGAAAACATTGAAGGAAAAATAAAACAAACGACGATAAACAGTTGACTTCAACTAACTTCGTTAGCTTCTTTCACTCGCAATTGAAGAAGAAAAGCTGAAAATGAATAATTGTAGGGGTAAAGTGTAAAATACCTAAATAAGTACTGCGTACTCGGATTTAAAAACAGGATTTACTTTTTCTTAAACATATTTATGAATACGCCTGAATGTAACTGAAATAGCTATAATTATTAATCACTTATATTTTCAGAAAATTTTAGGCATATTTTAATTCTAATAAATATTATTTAGTCAGAAATATAAAATTGACGGTTTTATGAAAACGTTTTCCACCAAAAAAAAAACTTAATTTTCTTAGACACGATCTAAAAAATGATTTTTTTTGTATTAACAACACATCAATATTTTCCCTGTTAGCTCATTCGTCAATGAAATCTAAAATTTCAATAATCGCGCACACGTTCCATTGAAATATGTATTTCGTTATATATTTGCAAAATTACAAAAAATTGTTCATTTACAACAATACATTAATCGTGTAATTTTAAGCGCAGTAATAAATGGAGAAATAAGATTTTGTTACATGTTAAAAAGATTTATGAAATATTCGTATTTTTTATTATAAAAATTCGAGTGTTTTCAATGACAGACGAATTATTCGCGTTGGATTGATGATATAAAAAGCTTTAGTTAGACGTAGTTTTGCTTGAAATTAATAAAGCCGGACAAGAAAAAACTGCGCAGTACTTGGGCACTTAACCCTTACTGCTACTTACTCAATCATACGCAGTTTCAATGCAGAGCGAAAAATTACATCGTAAGACAATGAAAGGCGATTAACTTTACCAATTCCGAGTAGGCTGATGTAATGTAATCAAAACAAACATTATACTCACTTTTTGATTTCCCGAAAAACAAGGCGCGACATGATAACAAATGCTGTTAACCGAAATCTATTTCAACAGCAACGCCCAGTGCTACCACAAATGGGCGATTTAGTTTGGCAGCAGTGCTGTAAGGCAGGGTAGCTGTGGTGGGAACAACGGGGAGAGCAGTGGGGGCTGGGGGTGCGCCAAATCACCGCTGAACTACGTTTACAATACGTTACGGCGCTGAGGTCGCGTCATCGCGTGTCGTCGAGCAAAAGAACTGACGTCACACGCCGCATATACGTGTACAAACCACCGAGGATACACTTGCGTGCATACATATATATACACACATACAGCGTAATATATAATATCGTACGTGCGCTGAACTTGTTTGCATCATTTCTCTTTTTCTCGCAAGTCGCAAGAGTTTAATATGGGCGCCGTCTGGAAGAGAATAGCATCGGGCTGGCAGCTTGTTCGCTGCATCAGCTAAATCTGGTGGCGCGGCCGCGGCGTCGAGGCAGGGCAATAAGGTCGCCGTCGCCACCGCCGTCGCCACCGCCCATATCAACAATTCGCTTGCTGCTGCTGAGTCCGTTCAGGGTGGCCGAGGGGGAGGAGAAGGAGGAGGCGGCCGAGCAGAGCAGCAGCGCGCCGGGGACAAAGATGGCGGGTACGTTTTACACACCACACTCTGGGCTCTCTTTCCTCATCTCCGTACATATGCATTTGTAACTGGCATGATACTGCGATTTCGCCCCAGTTCCTCCTTGCGCATCAAAAACTCCGTTGGAGACGCTTTCTTTTGATCGTCTCGCTCTTATCGTTTCAGATTTGTACGCCAAGTACAACTGCACCTACTGCCAGGAGGACATATCTGGCCTCCGAGTCAAATGCGTCGAGTGCACGGACTTCGACCTCTGTCTGCAGGTGAGGCGAGATGGAAGGGAGACAGAGACAGACGATTTTACGCCTATAGTATAGACTATACGTATATACATAAACACCTATGTCTACTCACGTACTCACCCATTCGCTCCACTCATCGATGTCTCGATCTCGTTTTTCTCCTCCGTCGTGAGACTAAATATATATAGTTGCGCTATCGCGACTCCCCCTCGATGCCCCCCTCAACCGATCCCCACCTTCTGAGTCTGCCCCTCGTGTCGTCCGCGAACACGCTGTTCTAACGCACTGCATTTAAATACAACAGAAACGGTAATGGCGCCAAAACTCTGCAACGTACCTATAACTTGTAACAAGTGCATAAATACCACCATGAATCCCTATGGAAAAGTACATTTTCTATTCTCTAATTGATCAATAATCGGTTAATTTTTTATTTTTCATTATCTCTTTCTCAATTCATTTGTTTTCAACAGTGCTTCTCGGCTGGTGCTGAGATAGGGCAGCACAAAAATGACCATTCCTATCAATTCATGGTAAATATCATTCTAGCCGACGTTTTTTTTGTTAATCAAATTATTATTATTATTTTTTTTTTTTCCTTAAACCGTGTTATTTCCCGTGTTGAAGGATTCTGGCACAATCAGCATTTTCAATGGCAGAGGAAACTGGACCGCCATGGAACATCTTAGATTACTTGATGCCATCGAACAATTTGGTTATGGAAATTGGGAGGATATTAGTAAACACATTGAAACTAGGTCACCGGAAGGTAAAAATTATTTCCAATAACTTATGCATATTCTGCTGATATTCTGTTCAATGTTTGGTTTTTGTACGATATTTACAGAGGCAAAGGATGAATACATCGCCAGGTATCTTGAGGGAAACATCGGAAAGTATACATGGCCACCAACAGATGCCTACACCCCGAATCTTAACGACCAAACAGAATCGGATCATGGTCCACTGTCACCCGACTTGACGTCGCGTCTCCCCCCTCTAGATATTACACCCGAAGAAGCTAGTCAGATTGGTTACATGCCACAGAGAGATGACTTTGAACACGATTATAACCATGAAGCCGAATCTCTCGTGTCATCGCTGTTTTTGAATCCAGCAGAAGATGACGATCTCGACATAGCTTTAAAACTTGCACAAGTTGACATGTACACAAATAATATCCGAGAAAGAGCCAGGAGAAGACGAGTTGTAAGAGATTACCAGTTAGTTTCGGCCTTTTTTGCAGCTTCGCGCAAAGAAAAGTTCGTCAAGAAAAAACAGACTAAAGAAGAAAAGTAAGAGTTCATTTTAAGTATTCAAAGATTCAAGCTATCTTTATTTTCCAACAAATGATAAACAACCAACATTTGTTTGATTACAGAGACTTCAGAGAACGCATGCGAGTTTTTGCTCAGTTCTACACTGCCCAAGAATATGAACAGTTTTTAACTAATCTTGAAAAAGAGCGAGAATTGCGATTACGACTTTCAGAATTGTTCCGCTACCGTGAAAATGGTATCACAAAACACGAAGAGTGTTCCCATTTTGAACAAGTCCTAGCTCAAGCTCAAGGCCAAACAGATGTAGATCACTGGTCGGATAAAAAATCTGTAAGTAGTTCTCCACTTTTTTCGTTTTCGAATGCTCATTGTTTCCCTTACCAAAGCATATCTATCATATGTTAACTTTGCTGTTAGAGTGTAGATGATTAATTTTATTTCATTCGAGTTCAAAATAGCTGGAAACATTGTAGCAATTGTTGCATGCGTTAATTATTATTATTTTTTTTTCTTTCAATGAATCGCGCTCATCATTTAGAGTCTGTGTAGAGCAAACTTTTTTTACTCGTCAGTCTACAATTATGAAAATAAAAACTATTACAATTTTTACACATCACTATCAATAAAAGCTGGCAATATACGCAACTATCAAAAACTAAACTGATAAGGAGAAATCTTTTTCCATCGATTGAGTAGCAAATTTGTTTGCATAATAAAAAAAGAAGCATTTGCTTTAGCTTTGTTATAAACTAATACAATTTTTTGTGGTGCGTGTTGTCAGGCATTTGTGAACAGATTGTATCAGTTTGCATTTCACTTAGGGCAGCAGTGGGTCATCCAAAACAATCCTCCGCCAAACCTCAAGAAGAAGGTGAGTTACTTATATTGAATTGGCGATGATTATTAAATCATCCCACTTATAAATCAGATTTTTTTTTTATTTCGAATTTGTTTAGCTTAAAAAAAATTTTGGCTTCAAATTTTTCGATATTAATTAGTTTTTGCATGAAAGCATTATCCAGAGACAATAATAGTTGCTGAATTTTATGGTAAAGTAGGATCAACATCAAGAGAAACGATTACACTTTTACTTATAAAAAGAGTGTTATTTTCATGAATATTGCAGAGACGACGAAAAAAGTTACTTTTTCACCGACCGAAAATCCACTATAAAAACCGACTCGGCCAGCAGCAGTTCCTCTACCAACAGTCGGACGATGACTCCAACCAATCACTGGGTGGAGTTTGATAGCAATTCGAATATGTCCAATCAACTCTCATCTAATTTAACTTCATTCGAGAGAGGCAACAATTCTTGGAATTTGGGAAAACCAGTTACTCAAGGAGAAAATGAAGTAAGAGACGTAGATGCCGAAGCTGCAGCGCATCTCCTTACAAAACAAGAAAAATCGTTATGTCTTCAACTGGATCTCAAACCAACACAGTATCTTACACAGAAAGCACTCTTACTTCAGGTATTTAAAAACCTCCAACTCTTGCATTGTGCTTTTTATTGTTGGCAATTACTACATCTAGTTTATTTTTACTTTTAATTTCAGGAATATTTAAACGGTAACAAAAAATCAAATATCACTCCTCAGTCAGAACCAGAAAGTAAAATACTTCATTACCTAGTTTCTAATGGTTGGATCGTTGCAAATTGACTTGTTAGTGTGAAATGCAAAATTTAGATTCTAAACTAGTTTACAAACATAATATAGTTAAATCCAGTCTATGTACAATTTTTCCAAGTTGCCAGATTGCATTGAAATTAGGTAGTTTTTATTATATAATATTGACAAATATCTTACTAATCCATTGATTCTGCTGAAAAAAGTCTGATCTTTGCTTACTTTGTTTAATTATTAATAGTTCGATACAAATATTTGTGCAATAAAGTTAACTTGAGTGATTTGAGAAAAGTAATTTTAGATCTGTAATGAAGCAATTTTTAAACATTTAAAATTCTTATTAAAAATAAGATCACGATTTTGAATAATCCATGTATATCTTGCTGTATTGTTCACGATAAAGTGTTGATGCAATTATTCGCTGACTTGTAACGTAAAGTAGTGACACGAATGTAAGATACTTGCTAGAGAGAAGCATAATGGATTTGTCACGTTGTTGCCTCTTCGAAAAAAGTGCACTGATAAGTGTAGCATAGCATTGTAAATATTTATATATATTACTCGAGTCGATTGAACTGCAACTTAATTTATGCTATTTAAAAAAATTTTTTTTTACAATTAGGTTTATTTTTGTTAATCTCAGTACTCTTTATGGCGTGATGTAAAAATTTAATTTGAGTGTGAAAATACGCCAGAAGAATACAAAGGATTAATCCAACGAGTAAAGCAGCAGCTTTATCTTTCTGTAAATATAGTTGAGAAAGTGCATTGTATGAACATTACAAGGATGTGTTTTGTTTTAGGAAACAAATTATTGTATATTTGTAAATATAAGTATTTTGTATAAGTACTTTATCATGAAACGTTAAGTACGTTTTACCTTGATCAAAATAAAAAAAAAATGAAAAAAATTTTTAATTGTTGAACGTTTTTTCTAAAGTTAAAGCGTGTTGTAATTTTTGAATGGGTGCTTTGCTAAAAAATGTTGATCAAAAAATTTATGCGTTAAAATCCTGGGACCAAATAGATTTTTTTTTCTCATTCACCGACTAACCGCAAGCGATTCAATAAAAATGAACAAAAAAAAAAAAAAAAAAAAAAGTCAAAACGGACCACCTAAGCTGTGTCCAATAGATTCTCCGAACCAAATTCGCATCTCGAAGATAAAAGCCCATACAAATTCCTTTTCGTTTCCCCTCCTCCCTTCCATTCGATGTTTTTCTCTCTCTTTCGCCTATAATCAATTTTTTTTTGAAAAATTCAATACACATACATACAGACAGTCCCCGATAATAATACACCGCGACTATTCCTTGACTCATCCTGTAAACACAAATGTTTCAAGTACTTGCCCACAGTAAGTCAGGGACGACGATAAAAACACCGTCACCGCGGTGGATAAATTTTGCATGAATCCTTGTTTGGTACGATTCTTCCGTACTTACGCATGCAAGAGTCACGAGAGCGCAAAAAGGCCACGACGACGTTTATTAAAAAAAAAAAAAAAAAAAGCCTATTCAGTCGTGCACGACTAGCGTAAAAAATTACTTGGCAGCATTTCTCATCCCAACGTTAGTACACCCAAGTATTACCTTCGTGTACTTTTCGAGCTCTCTATTTCCTCGATCGCACCCGCTTGATTATTCCACGCGAGTACGAACCATAACTTAAAAATCACGCGATTTTTCTGAAACGACGCAAGTGCAGCTCCCAAAGAACTTCATTGCCTATAAGTACGTGCGCGGAAATTTAAAAACATTCCTTGTAGGTATACACCTACTTAACATTATTACAAAAGCAAGGACTACGTCATACACATATCTTATTGCACCGAACGTGATGTCGAATCACAACAACGGATCCCGACGACCTGGACCCGATTAAAAATGAAAAAAAAAAAAAAAAAAAAAAAAAAAAATGGACAATAAGTTGAACAAGAAAATACGTCCAACCGTGCTACCTTATGCTTGTATAAGGAAGCGCGTGCATTATACGGGTTTTTACGCACGCGTTACATGGGTGCAACAACAACACACACATGCAGCAATAGTTACGCAAGCAAAGCAAACGAATGTAATATTCGCCGCGGCGGGTCATCCTCCGATGCGTGATCTCAGAGTTTTGCCCGGGCAAACAGAGTCCCGGTGATGATAGTACCCAACGGCTGTGTCGGGGTTTGCGTAATCGATCGTTACTTATACTTACTACCTGTTTGGTCGAGCGAGTGGCGCGAAAAAAAAACAACGCCAAATATTAAATCAAACAGGCTCGACTCGCCGTACGTGTATACGTATATACTTGTTCATCTCCGATGTGTTTATCCGAGGCACAACTGAGAAAAGGAAAAAAGAAACGCTTGGCTCGCCGAGGAGCTGCATTTTAAGCGCACCGTATAGCCACCATCTGACGTTTTCAATCTTTCCGCTCGCGCAAGCGAGTGCGTAACTTTTTTTTTTTTTTTTTCCTTCTTTTCTCTCTTTAGAATACATCCGAAGCGAAGGATCGAGACGATCTTTTATTTTTTTCCTATGCCGAGTGAAAAAAACCTTTTTTCGTCAACCGTCTCGTTGGGTCCTCGATATACATACCCGTTCGTATATTTACACTATATATTTGTAATTAATCATCTTTTTCGTTTCTTCTTCTTTTTTTTTTTTTTTTGGCGCAAAAACTCAAGGATTTTTTCATCCGTCATTTCACCGATTTCGAATGCACATGTAACACAGAGACAACAACACTCGACTTTTTTTGGCAACCCGGAACGTTGGTTTTTATGTCTTCTCGCCGCACCAGATCTCGGGAACGCGAAAAAAAAAAAAAAAAAAAAAAAAGTCCATTACAGTCGTAACAAGCGAAACGATGAACAAAAAAAGAAGCTCACCCCCGAGCATTGTGTCCCTCGCAAAAACACATTGTTAATCACAAAAGGCACATTGAATGCTAATGCCTTCGTTACATGCGACCCGTGAGCTTATTATCATCGCTCTCTTATCTTCCTTCGCGTAGCGCAACCTTCCTTTGCCTTCGAACGCAACGAAAGTCCTCATTTCTGCGTAATAATCCTTTTGTTGCCCCAACGGCGCTGCCGTCGTTTAACGAGATACGAGGAGGGAAATACACGGTAACGTCGCGTAGGTGTGGGTGTAAAAAAAAAAAAACATAATTTAATTTTCGTTATCACGCTTGTTTATCTGGTTTAGAAAGGAAATAATTGATTTTAGGTGGACGTAAAGAAGCAAAAAGAATAAGGAGGACGTGAAAAATGGAAAAGAGTATAGGAAAGGGGGGGAAGGTGACAATCGGCGCGAATCGGCGAGATGACTTTTGTCGTCGGTGCGTTGATGTCGAATCGCGACTCCCACTTTTTTTTCCCCGCCGAAGTGAGTGAGAGAGAGAGAAAGAGCCTTTTTTGCGCAATAAAGGACGCTATGCCATCCGAACGCGTGCGTATATAAGGATACGTCGTGGTCTCGGCTAACTCAGAAAGTAACACCTTGTGCGTGCATGTGCATGTTACTACGTTTTTATTGCCAGTGTTAACGACGTTGATTTAACGCTTCCACCGCAGGTGAGCTCTTGCATTAAAAAAAAAAAAAAAAAAATTTATATTTTTTATTGTACTTAATAAATATTTCGTTGTTGTTTTTGTCTTCTAATTTATGTTTTTTAACTCTACGGCGGGTATAAAATTTATGGTCGGAGCCATTGTGCATGTATATATACTATGAACATGGGATGCGCGTGTTTTATGGGATGGCCGTGCCGAGATACGGGGCGCCTCAATTAATGTTTAACACGAAACGAATTTTCGTTTTTATCTCAGTCTTTCCCCTTCAGCAGACATGAGGAACACCGTGGCTGTTATTCTTGTTTTTGGCATCGTCGCCTACGCGGTCGACGCCTACATGACCAAATTCGATAACATCAACGTCGACCAGATCCTACGTAATGAACGTCTGCTCAATCCCTACATCGACTGTCTACTCCGGGACGTTAAGTGCACTGCCGAAGGCAAAGAGTTGAAGCGTAAGTCGTGCCATTATTTTTTACCAAAATTACCGATTTCTTTTTTAAATATAATAATTGTTTT
Source organism: Copidosoma floridanum (assembly GCF_036245765.1). Lineage (NCBI taxonomy): Eukaryota > Metazoa > Arthropoda > Insecta > Hymenoptera > Encyrtidae > Copidosoma > Copidosoma floridanum. The sequence continues at coordinate 33,388,583 of NW_028321890.1, forward strand.
GTGATTATTTCAACGAATTTTCACTATATCAGTATTTTTTCAACTTCAACTTTTATTAACATACTGTGTGATTGAACGTGTATGTACTGTTGATTTAAAAAAATAATCCTATTGAATGCTACGATCGCAAAAGAGAGCATACGAGTGATCACCTTACGCACACATAGTAATACAGTGTAAGGAACTTTAATCTTAAATTTTCTGTAAATAAATCACACTAATGATTGTTTGCAGTAAAAGAAAGTCAAGAAAGTGTGATTTTTTTTTTTTATAATTTTCAGTGACAGCTTTGATATTTATGCTATTTATTATTTAAGAGCCCAAATTTAGGACACAAAAATTATTTTGCTTATTATTTAATAGTTAATTAAAAAAAAGTGCGAATTTAATTTTGTTGAGCCATTCTATTAGCAGCAGCTACTTAACTCTTATGCAAGTTTCGCAATAGTAAGAGAACGATAATTATGGATGCATCTTTTTTTCATGGAAAGGAAAATCTTTCTCTTTTTACATCGGTTGTAAAAGGTTGAATCTGTTAACAAAATACTCTTTTAGTTACACAACTATCAGTAATATTTGACGTTTGTAGACCTTTTTAACTTATCTTTAGAAATAGGAGTGTTTACTTGAGAAAAAGAGAAAAGAAAAAATGTAAGATAGCACTATACGGTCATCCTGAAATTGACGTGAATCTTCTTAAATGTACTTATATAGGCTTGCTGCCCGAAGTCTTCACAACCAACTGCTTGAAATGCAACGATAAGCAAAAGACCGATGCCGAAAAGGTGGTATCTTACCTGGCCAAAAGCAAGCCTCAGGTCTTGAACGAGGTATTGAAGAGATACGACAAGGATAACGTCTTCAGAACCCAGTATGCCGAAAGTGCCAAGAGACTCGGGGTTGCCATCTAAACTCTACTTGTAACCGTGTTATTCTTTAGTTTGCTAAAAAATCATTCCAAAAATGACATAAGGGTTTTCATTATTTTTTACCGTTTTTTTTTTTATTCGTCTTATTTTTCTCCGAAATAAATTTTTGATACCAATCGCCTAATTGATGCGTGAACCAGCTTTCATAATTATTATTAAAAAAAAAAAAAAAAAAAGAAAAATCAATAAAAAAAAAGCATTAAAAATAAAACCTTGTACATTTTTGACTCACCACACAATCGTCAACTGTTTTATAGTCGGTAAGTTAACAGAAGCAAAAGTTATGATCATAGAGATGTGTATTCGCGCCAATAAAGAAGCACTTCGGAAAGAATGTCCAGCCAACTGCATCAGGAAAGCAATACCCCGAAAAAAGAGCACGTCCTCGAGCGTTACCACGACACGATAGCCCAGTACTATCGGTCCAAGTGTCCCTCCTTGTACCGCATAATCAACGACCCGGCCGGACAACACGAGCGTACTCGCAAATTCCTCAGGTTCGGGCTCGGCTTCACCCTGGGACTTTTACTGTACTTCTTCGTTATCTCGGATCTACAGCTGAACGCACTCGTCAGCAGAATATGCGGCGCCGCCTTGATCGCCCTCCTGTCCCTGGGCTGCGCGTACTCGTTGCGAGTGAGACTTGATTGTTTTTAACCTTCGCTGCGCTTTAACAATCATACCTTTTTCACTTCTGTAACAAACATTTCGCACAATAGATGCGTTGCGCCACATTATATACATATACCACATCACTCGATTCATTTCTCGAACGTGGGAAACATGTTTTTCCACCGTTTCATTGTAAATCGCACGTATACTATACCCACGTATAAATATATATGTATACGAATCTCGCTGATCGTATGGTACATCGTATGGTAGTTTCGGTGCATCTGCCTGCTGACGATACCAGGGTTGTTCGGCCGAGCCGGCCGGGGCGTGCTGAAAGCCCTGATCCTCGGCTACGTGATAGCCGGGCCCGTGTTGAACCTGAGCACCAACGCCAAGGAGGTGGTGCGGAGTTTCGCGTGCACGGGCCAACTGGTCGGCAACATGACCAAGGCCAAGTACGACCTCATGCTCGCGCCCTTCCGACAGGTACACACGACCCCTGTAAACGAAAGTATGGTTGCTTGTATAGGAGCACCCCGCCAATAATATGTGTTACGTGTACGTATTGTATATAGGCTATGAAAAACTTGAACGACAGCGCGGACGAGATAAGGCGGACGGTGGGCTCGATGGACGAGCTGATACGGCCGATCGCCCGGGAGATCGAGGCCGAGGAAGACGAGGTGGAGTTCGAGGACCCTGGGGGTGGGACCGATCTACCGGAGGAAGAAGAGTCGAGCGGCTACGACGAGGAGGAGGCGAGCGGCGATTACACGGGGGAGGAAGAACCGAGCGGTGACTCGGAGGAACCACCCCCGTTACCGCGGAAGCGACGCGACGGGGATAAAACGGATGGCAAAAGCAGAGCCGCCGCCGAGTACGAGAAGGGCTACCTAAGGAAAATATCGTCCCGGTGCAAGAAACAGCTAAACCGCGGCTCCGAGAAGTGCAGGTGCACGAGGCTGTTTTTTCCCTTTTCCTTCGTCACCTATAATAACCTCCTACTTTGTCCCTGTGATCATGACGACGACGACGGTTGTGAGGTTAGGTACATAATATATAGGATGGGTGCATAGAAACTGATGCTCGCTAACCCCCATTGTCGGCTTGTCACGAGCGCACAATGGCCCGCAAAGCGCATCATCCCCCTCGCGCGCGGCAATAATTAATGACCTGCTAACTCGAGCCGGTCCCTTTGTGGCTCCCTGTCGTCGCTGTCTTTCCCATTATTTTCTATTATATATACCCCTACGCTTGTTCTCCCCCTCTATCTTCGTACCTGTTTTGTCGTTCTCTGTGCTTATACATATATATACGTTATATACATACGCACAGGGAAACATTCAAAAACGCGTACAATCGGTGCTACAAGAGCGTCACGTGGGTGGCCGGATGGATGCTCTGTTGGCCTATGAAGCTAAACTTTGCCTGTAATTTGGTCGAGACCTTGGGCGGCAACAAAGTCTGCGATCCCGAGGGCAAGGTCGACGTCGGCTTCGGCGAAGGATACGCAACCCTCAAAGGTTATTCATTACATACAGACACTGCATAACGCGCATTACGGACCATCATTAAGTATACATATATGTAATGTTATACTCGGAATCGGCACGTTGTGCAGAGTGACAGGTTGTACGTGGATGCCAATGCATATAGGTATATTATATATTGCAGAGACCCGGGACAAGTTGAACGAGAGCTTGTCGGATGCGCGGATCGAGTACAAGATAGACACGAGGGCGATCGCCCAGTCGGAGGTGAAGGACATGAGTCGCGCGGCGGCCGGTGTCATGCGAGACTTTGAGACGCGGAGGCGCTTCGTCGAAGGCGTCGTCACGTTCGTCAAGCGTTGCCTGTCGCTCGTATTTTTGAAAATCGTGTACAGCGCCACCGAGTATCACTCCAAGTACTTGACGGACGTCGAGCACGACAACGTCTACGTGACGAGTTACTTCCGGCGCGTGGACGCGCGCAGGCGAGCCAGGGGCGCCCCGACGCTGCTGCCCCTCAAGAAACTCGAGAGGACCAAGCTGCTCGATCCCTACACCCTCCGGCAGACCAGGGCCGAAAAGAGACACCTGTACGGCCAAACGGCCAGGCTGATCCTCGAGGTAGTCACGGTTTCGACCTTTGTTTTGCTCGACAAGCTGCTGTTCGAGCTCCTCGACGTCATCCGCAGACACGCGCGACTCGAAATCACCCAGGTGAGTTGTTGCTCCACGGTGGCCCTTTGACGATTACAATCGCGTATTTGTACTTAATCATTCCTCTAAAAAAACAAAAAAAAAACAAAAAAAAACCAACTGTGCCATACAGTGAGAAATATTTATCATTGGAAAAAAAAGTGCACTTCTAGAATCAATAAAGTGTAAAGTCGCAATGAAAAAACAAAAACAGTTTCCATCCCTCGTTGCAGACAGGCCGACACGACATGTCGCTGGAGATCCAGGGCCGTGGCCTCGTGGCCAAACTGGTCCGCAGTCTGGTGCGCGGCTTCAACCGCAAGCACCGGATCTCCCAGCTGCTGACCAACGAAGCTTGCCTACCGCGACCCAGTCGCGTGCCGAGCTCCATCCTCCTCGTCATCTACGGCGGCTACCTCCTCGTCTGGCTACTGCTGCTCCTCCAGGCCTACGGCCAACGGCTACGCCGAGTGATAGCTGGCTTCTTCTACCACAGGCGCGAGAAACGGCGCGTCCTCCACCTGTACAACGAGAGCCTACGCCGCAGACGGGGCTTCCTGCGCTACGTCCGGTCCCGAGCGGCCCAGGCAGCCCGAGGCAGACTCCTCGCCCCGGAGGCCCGTTTCTGGCTGGAGCTGCGCGAGAACCGACCACGGCTCTGGACCTGGCTGCGCCGGCTCGGCTGGGCCCGGCTCGACTGCGTCGTCTGCGGCGACCCGGAGCCCCGCCGTGGCCAGCACCACACGTGCCGGGGATCCAGCTGCTTGGCTGCCTACTGCGAGGACTGCTGGAAAGATCTCGGGCGTAGCTGTTGGGCCGCGGGTTGCGCACCGGGGGCACCCAGTGGCGGGGATGACGACGATTACGACGACGACGACTAGTAATAACGTCACGCGATGCCACTGTATATAAGACCCGTGGGAGGGTGCACGCGCGACAGAGCGAGGATGAACGCGTACCTGGTTCTGGCGTCGGTGGTGTGGGTGTCGGTCCTCGGCGGCGAGGAGGTGCGCTACACGACCAAGTACGACAACGTGGACATTGAGTCGGTGATCGGGAACGAGAGGCTCCTCGCCGGCTACGTCGGGTGCCTCCTGGAGACGAAGCCTTGCTCGCCCGACGCTGCCGAGCTCAAACGTTAGTATAAACACACACCCTGCATGCGTACGCGCTCATTACCCCTAAATATATATATACCTATATATTCACTGCTTTTTCTTTCCCTTTTTTTCGTTTTATCGTAATAACCCTGATGTCTCTCTCTCTCTCTATCCCCCTTCATTTGGCCGAGATGTGTATATTAGGCGTGTACGGACTTTGGGCGCGCGCCCGTGCACACGTATAGCTTCCGAGAAAGAGATATTTTACGATGGGAAAAAAAGAAAAGGGAGCCGAAAAGGAAAAAAAAGGGAACCATTCCGAGATAATCTACCCGCTACTCAAAATCCGAAGCCCATAATCATAAGTTACAATTTGACCACGCTTGTCGTGTAACGCGAGCCCTCTCTCCCCTTCCCTTTCCCCCGAAATTCCCGTAATTAAATCCATTAGGGGGATGGGGGGAGGGGTGAATATCTTCATAATTTACTTTTAATTACTTACTTACTCGGCTCCAATAAATTTTGAGGGATAAAACAAAAAATGTTGTTTTTTTTTTTCGACTCGATTTTAATTAATTTACATATTATTCCTGCAGCGAGATCCCAAGTTGCTATTTTTGGTACCGGGAGTACAATCGATTTCGTTTTTCGTTTGTTAAATACATCCATCCCTCTTGCTTATACCAGTATACTAACGTTGTTTAACTGTTTTGTGCGTAATGAACGTCCGCTTGTTTAGATCATAATTTATAATTTTGAAACGTAAAATCAAGAGGTTGTTTGTATACGTTGATGGAAAAAGAGGAAAAAAAAAATTCGAGGAACAATCCATTTAATAACACGAAATTACCTCGTTCTCGTGAAAAAAAAAAAAATCTGCAGAAATGATTGCTCAATACGAAAGTAACGAGCAAAAAATCTCTGGTAATGATATCCGAGTCCGTAAATGGGGGGGGGGGGGAATAGAAGTGAAGCATCAGCGTATACGAGTTCAACGACAGTATATATAAGGCGTACCTGTAAAAGTTAGCGGTCGTGTGCGAGTAATTGAAAGAATCGCTTGCGCAACCGATCGCGTCGATGTACACGGTCGTATAAAAAGAAACGAGCGGGAGCGCCTTCGATTGAAAAGTCGAGTGATTCAGCGATAAAAAAAAAGGGAAAAAAATCAAGCACAACAGCATTGGCAGCGAAACAATCGAATCAAATAGCCTTTTGATTATTATTATTATTATTTTCTCTTTGATATAACATTTGCAGGTAATCTACCGGACGCCCTGGCGACCAACTGCTCGCGCTGCAGCTCGGCCCAGAAGACGATCTCGGAACGCTTGACCCACCACCTTATCGATAACAAACCGGACGAATGGAGCCTCCTCGAGCAGAGGTACGACCCTACGGGGGCGTATCGAGAGCGCTACCTCGGCATCAGTACCATCAAAGAGAAGGACCAAGACGAGGAGTAGTAGTAGTAGGAAACGTTGCTGTAAAATACATCATATTATATGTAGGTAGTAGTTGTCAAGTAGCACATACCACAGGGTATAATGTAATATAACGATGCATTACACAAGTGTAAAACGCCTGCACACCTGCAGTCCCGTACAACGATGCTAAGGCAGGTTCCTGCAGAGATCGGCAAGCTCTCTTTTTTTTGCGATTCAATTTCTTGTCGAGTGTCCTGTATACTAGCTTGAACAACAAACACATGCCATGTATACGCGAATAAAGAGAGAAACAATGCCTTTATGTACAAACGAGACAGAAGCGAAGTGCAGTTCCTTCTCCCTTTCAGCTTCTTCATTGGTATAGATCGGTATAGAGGCTTCCAGTCATATAATATACCCATGTACATACAAACAAGAGCGCGTTTCGTGGGTGGACGCGAGTGACACACGAGTGGGTGGACCTGCGCCTCCGCTGGCTTTATCAAAACGGCCTATATGGCAAGTGGGTATATATATGTACACACGCATCGTGGGCCGTTTCCTGTTTCCGCTCTTTGGCTCGAGGAGCGCGCGGCATCAGGTATTATCCCAAACAAACGAGGGGTAAGCTACGAGCTATTAAGCCAAGCTCAGCCGAGAGAAAAGGACCGCGCCGCCGAGGGGGCTAAAAAGTTTAATATGTATGTATAGACGTACGTGCATATGTTTATTGTACACGAAGGGGACCGATAGTTAGATGTGGGCTAGCTTATATAGGGTCTTTTGTACGTCTCTGTACACACACGTAGGAGGGAGGAGAGAGAGCTGCCTGTCGCCCGAGCTCCGTCACGACTTGGGTGGTCTCCGCCGCGGAGCCAGTCGTCCGCTCTCTCTCTCTGTGTTTATGGTCCAGCACTGCAGCAGATATATCTGTACTGCTAGCTCGCGACTCTCGCGTATACGCTCCCCTCCCTCGGAAGTCCTACTGGGTGGTCCCCCGCGCTCTCGAGACCGCTGCCTCCTCCGCCCTTTTGCCCCTGTCGTCGTCATCATCATCATCATCATCGTCGTCATTGTTGCCGTCATCATCGGCTGATTGAGTGAACATTCGACTCGCTACCTTACCTACCGGCATCAACCGATCGACCGCTGCCGATCGATATATGCCTCTTATACGTGTATTTGAACATTATAATTTTTATTGCAACCTGCACTGTCATCGGCCCGCATGACATTCTACTTATACACATTTAAATATGCGCATGTCGCGTTATTCATGTATTTTAAACATATTATAGTACTTACAGTAGTGTATACTTGAATAAAAAAAAAAAAAAAAAAAAGGAGGAAAAAAAGATGATTAAACGAGGAGGGCACTTGAGCGACCATAATCCGGCGTTGGGGGCACTGTAAGCCCGGTACCTGCGGACCTTCTGGGTCGGTAGGTTTATGCCTACTACCTGATGCATCCCCGCGATTCCCGGTGCCTCGTCTCTCGCGGACGACTCTGTCTCTCGCTCTTGTCGGTCAGGTAGAGCGAAAGAGTATACGAGAGAGAGAGAGAGGAACAAAACGGGGGAGAGACCGAAAGAGAGGAAGGCACGGGGTAGCTGAGCGGCGCCGGGGAGAGAGACCACCCAGGCCGCGGCAGCCAGTCCGGCGCTCTCTCTCTCTTTCTGCAGCAGCGCTTCGTCGGAGCCGCCGAGCCAGGCGAATAGAGATTCGCGACCACCCAACTTCACGCCGCGGAGTTGCTCCTCTCTCTCTCTCTTTTTACACTGCTAACAATAACTGTAATAATTATACAACAAATAGTATAACCGGCAGCAAAATCGGCCCAGGAGAGGCCGGATTAATATTTCCGAAAAAGAGAGCGCGGGCGGGGTAGATACGAATACAACCCACTCTCCCTCTTTCTGGGCAAGTAACCCGGAGAAAATCGGTAGGAGGTTGATGCGTGTGTGTTTGGTTTCGGTTGGCCGGTCATCAGAGAGAGAGAGATGGAAAGGAGAGCGAGAAAACGGCCTGGGTGGGCCAGCGCCACGCCACTTGGGTGGTCCTCCTCCTCGATCTACTAATATACCTACACCGTGTACGGTTCACGAGAGTTTCCTCGGGGACCCGCTGATGATATACGGCTGTTTTCTAGCCCCCGGGCCGGCCCTCGAAATTAAGACGCACAGCGGCCCATCGGTAGCATAGTAAAATACCTGGCTGGCCGGCATCGTCGTTGTATCTCAGATTCGAGGGCCGGCCCGGCTGATGATGGGGCCCCGGTCGCACGTGCACGCATCGATTATTATTTGACGCTCTGGCCCGAAAAATCGGCACGCCTCCAACAACCTGTATCCACCATATACATTATAATATATATACACATCACCCATAAACGCGTGTGCACCAACGAAATCGGATACGCCGCCGTGATGAAATTGCAGTAGGCACACATAATACATAGGAACAAATCGGGACTGCTCGCTTACGCAAGCGAGCTAGTGTATATATATATAGGTATTAGGTGTACCTGCTACCCTTATATACACGTACACCAACCTGCCTGCCTGCCTCCCTCTGTTTATGGACAAGTAGTTCCAAGAGAGAGAGATGGAGCTCACTTTTTCTTTTGTTATAGGCAAAGGTACGCGCGTCTATAAGTATATAATATACACTTGCAAGTATGGGGCGTTTAGCATCAGGGACGGGGACCACCCAATACGAAAAAGGAAGGCCGAGCCGGGCCCTTTCAGACAAATATACATGTACATATATAATACACGGGTCTATCTGACCGGGGTACACTTACAGGACATAAACAGCCGTTTCTTTGCACTCTCTGCTCTGGGCACACAGTGCGTGCGGTGTACCTATACGGACACCATACACCATAAAGTACCCTCGCTCCTTCGTGCATCATCAAGCTCTTTGCTCTCCTGTCGTGCGCGCCGCCGAGGGAGAATAACGCGCGGGCTTCTTTCTATTTTCACGCGTCACAAATCGTCTCGGGGAGCTCTCTTTCCTTGGGTTGTATATCATACGTATACGTGTATTTGTACGTACAACGTTGGCCCGGAGAGAGAGAGAGAGAGAGAGAGAGAGAACGCGCTGGGTGGTCCCCGTCCGCGTGCTAAGCCGACTCTCCCTCCCGCTGCCTGCAGCTCACGTCCTCCTCTTGTCGTTGTCGTCGTCCTACGTAAAGTCGCCGTGTAGGAGCCAGCCGCACCTCGCTCGCTCGGGGGAGCGTCTTATCAAGAAACGTCCCAATCGTGGGGGCCCACATGCGCGCACTCCAACAACAACACCCTTCTTCTTCTTCTTCTTCTTCTTCCCTTGCTGCGGCTAATCGGCTCTTCTTCCCTCGAGTCTCTTGCGGGTACACCACGCATACCGGAAAAGCTCTGGAATTTGCTCGGCTACATTTTTTTTTTTTTTCCCTTTTTGTTTTTGACAAGTAGGGCTCGGCCTTAACAGCGCGCCCGGCCGCTCCTCCCCTTCTTTCATCCTTTTGCTGCCGCATGCCTATGGCCTGCATGTATACTCTGTTGCAGCATCCTTCGAGGTCGCCCATCCTCTCGGCTGTGTGCGTGCAGTGCTGTCTTTGCCAACTCTTCTCTCTCTCTCTCTTTCGTTCAGCGAATTGAGCTCTCCCGCGCGCACTTACTTTCTTTTTCATTCTACTCGAATGAATGTGTGTATATACATATTTAGTTGGGTGTTTTCCTCGAGTACACGTTTCACGTATATTTCAACAAACACTGCATGTGGGTACTCGTATGCATGATGTTTATACAACAGCCTCCGGCATTCCGCAAAAATAAAAGCTCCTCTGGGTAAAATGGCTTCTTTTTTTGGTATTGGCTCAGTCATCATTGTACGATCAATCATTATAAGCCACATCGTATGGGTTGGTTGGCTAAGGGGGAACGAAAAAAAAAAAAAAAAAAAAAAAAAAAGTTCGACCTGTCGACTTTTTCACGGTTAGTGCCCAGGAACGCGGACAATGCCTAAATTAAAAGGAATGAAAAAAAGGTGACTATACTTGGTATCGTCGAGGTACGTGTGCAGTGGGCATTTAAATTTAAAAAGAATTCACGGTAGTTATACATATGGATATACCTCTACCTGTCGAAAGCAGTTTTTTTTTTTTTTTTTCTTTTTTTTTTTTCTTTTCCAAGACATTGAACACTTTGTTTGGTAAAACTGATGCTAGAGTTGAAGAAAACAATTTATAAAGATCGAACTTTTGCATCCAGCAATTTCAACCACATCTACAGAAAAGAGGAAGGGGGGAAAGTTTAAGTATATGATATTATAAAATGAAGCTCCTCTAAAATTAAAAACATTAAGCGTCTCGTTTTACTTTTTTATCCTGCTCGTTTCCCTATTTAATATGCAATTTCGGAATCCTGTAATGGGCAGCGAGATGCAAAGGAAATGGAGAAAAAAATTTAATCTCCCTCTCTTTCGAGTAGGACGCACGCACAGGAGGACGGAGCGCATCTTGCCAACCATCCGTTATTAATATAATGCGATGCAAAAAAAAAAAAGAAAAAATAACAGAGTAGGAGGAAAAAAGCTTAGAGCGGTGGAAGCTAAAGTAATCGGTACACGGCTTAAAACAATAATAGTAATCAAAAGCTAAAAGGCTACAGGTTGGGGGCTCCCTTTCCCATTGAGTAGGCGGCATCTGTAAAACTATAAAGTTAAATAAGAGTCGCGTAAAAGCTACAGTGCGCATAAGTATCATACAATACTGACATCCACGGTGCATATTATGTTGTTGGTGGGTGCTTACGTACATCCGTAAGCAACGGTCAACCCATACCGATCAACCGATCTTTCATAAAGGAAGCACATGCTTATAATACATGCTGTATGCGCTCATATATGCACTTATGCTGCATCAAGTATACTCGCGTTTTCATTATATCCGAGAGAAAGGGTATATGGGTACCTAGTATACTTGGATATATACCAGCAGCAGGGGGAGTGAAAATTAAGCGGCAGCCAAAGCATCAGAAAAATATAGAGAGGAGAGAGCGAGAGAGTGGGCCCTTCGGCAGCGCGGGTGGTCTCCTCCGCGGGGCCCTCTGGCGCTCTCGCTCGGATGACCGGCCGTCCCTGGCCGCTAGCGCAGCAGCAGCCCATGGGTATGGTGTTGGTATATTGTATAGGTATATAGAAGCCGCACAGAAGGAGAGTCGCAGGCAGGAGCAGCAGCGGACAAGGTGGCGGCACCGGCAGCGGAGCAGATCGAGGCACACACCATCAGGGTGGGGGTCGCGCGCCAGCGGCTCGCCGTTCGCTCGTCCGCTCGTCAGTCGAGTGCTTGCAGCGCAAGGCGTGAGAAGTCCTTAAACACTGGTGCAGGCTGTCTGGAAAAGAGAGAAAGTTTTAATAAGAGAGTTTGAGAGCTAGTGCGCCTGAAGCTTCGATCTCTCCTCTCTCTCGTTCCTACGCCTCCGCGCATTTATAAACACAAAAGTATTACTTACTTTTAAATCGTGACGTGAATACTTGAATAGTTGTCTTGCCGGTTTAGTTGTAACGGTATAGTTATACTCGGTGGTGGTACATAACACACCAGCCGCGTGCGCGAGTGTTAAAAAAGAAATACCCAAGAGTTACTGCGGTTGGTTTTTTTAAAAAAGTTTGAGTGTCGAAGAGAAAGAAAGAAGGAAAAAGGAAAATAGTGTGTGTGGCTACATGTATATTATGTACATGTAAGCGCAGAGGAGCAGAGCTGCAGGACGTGGTTAGTGGTTATTCCAGATAAAAGTATACGTATAGGTATAGATAGATCGGAGAAAGAGCTGATCGAGAGAGCCTGCGCGTTGGTTGTACAGCTGCTCGGCGGCAACATCCCAGCTCCCGAGCCGCCGGGCCAATGCGCGAGGAGCCATGGTTGCTGCGTCCGGGCCCACAGGGATCCTAGCGGGACGGCCCTCCTCCTGCGAATGCCAGTTGCAGGCGTCCGCCGAGGCACTCACCGGCAACCATTACCATCACCAACAGCAGAATCACAAAAACCACCATCTGCAGGATGGAGGCAAACAACACCAGTACCAGCAGCAACAGCAGAGGCGACAGTGCGACACGAGTAAAGGCTCGTCGAAACACAGACACGAGACCGATCTGTACGTCAGGCCCAGCTGGACCGACGCGGCGCTCGCCCTCGACCAACTCGAAAAGGTAAGAAGTGCATCAGCAGTAACAGCAGAAGAACTCCGTAACAGCAGCCGACATTTCCATCATCTGCAATACTAAACACAACAAAACTGCGTTATACATATACGCATGTATACATATATACATCAACAACAGCGCATTCTACAGTTTTTTTCCGCTTCACGAGCACATTATATATACATTCTTGAGCCGCGCGATCGTTTTTGCCAAAGATGCTGTTGTAATACTCACTTGTACTCTTTTTTTCGCTGCTCTGAGCTGTCGTCCCCGTTGTGCGTTGTATGTACTGTATACTCCAAGTCAGCACGTGCGCCCAGCAGTCATGCAGCAGCAGCAGCCAGCAGGCACACATCAAAGCTTGCCGCCAAACTAATAATAATCCCTCTGCTCCTCTCTCTCGCTCTCTGCCCGCCTCCTCTGATGCCTCCGATGCTCTCGTGATGCCCCGTTCCTTCTCTTCTCCGCAGCTCACAGATCTATCTTTCTCTCCTCTCTTTAACATACATATAGGTATATTCGCTCGCTCGTTCTTTTCTTCTTTCTTACCTGCCTGTGCGCCACCACACAGAGCGCGACTGAGCTTCTCTTTTTCTCTTCCTCCTCCTCCTTCTTCTTCTTCCTCTTCTTCTGTTACCGGTTGCTCTTGCTTTCAGACGAAATAACTCGTATACATGCATCAGGGTGTATACTTATTCAGATTGTACACACAGAGTCTTCTCCAAGAGAGTATACACCCAATCAAAAACTACCTACAACAGAAACAATGACAACAACTTTTCATAATGAGCAGCTTTGTTCGAGGTAATATTCTTATTGCCAGCTGCATTCATGACAATAACATACATGCATACAGTGTACAATTTCGAATATCTTCACGTATTTTCGTTGTCGTGGCCGCACCGTATGTACACACGTACAGCGAGAGTTTAAATTCTCCATTGCTCCGTGTACTTAACTTGCGTTTAAAAAGAGAGTCGGCTGCACCATGTGCGCCCTGCAGCTGGATCGGGCGACGTTCCGTGATCCTCTCTCCATGGCTTCAAGAGAGAGAGAAAATGCCAGCAGCCAAAATAGCTCCTTCCTTTCCTCCGCTGCATCTATACGGGGTACAGGACACTTTTAAATACACCATAGTTCAGACACGTTACACACGAAGCACGCGGCTCTGCGCAAAGAGAAAAAAAAGCAACGAGCCTCCTCCACCTCTTTTTTTTCTGCGCCCATCCACTACATTTTTTGTGCCTTGCTCCGAAAGGCCATCACGCTTCAACAGTAAATTATCATTGTCTATTATTACTGTGGTAAAAACATTTTTTTAACAAAATTTGGCCTAAACATCGGCTTATTTGCAGCTAACACGATTGTTCATTTTCTACTTTATTTTCAAGTTCATGCATGATTTTTCTCTTTGAGATTTGGTTTGTTTATGGGCCTTGTAACTACATTAAATTAGATTCAATGTTGGTTCATAAGCAGTGGTTGAAAAGTTTCTTAACTTTGCAACAAGTGCTTTCTTTCTGTGCTCTGAAATAAGCATATTGAATATTTAAAAAATGCAAAAAAAAAAAAAAAAAAATTGAAAATATATAATTAGAATACTGAAACAACTGATTGACAGAGTTGAATGAAACAAGCATTATTATTAATATTGCAACCTTGGATAATTAAAACGTGATTTCACAGTACGAAGGTCGTGTACAGAAAAAATGAATGAATAAGACTAATGGATAAAGATAAACGTCGTGGGGATACGTGAGACGACAGATAAAGACCAGTATGGTAAACATCACACATAAGTAGAGTATAATATGTATGGCAAGGAGCAAGAGAATACGGTGTTGGTGAATGACGCGTTATTAATAATATTTATGGGACGTTTTTAAAAAGTGCGTGTATGGAGCCAACGATGAAATACGAAGTTGATTTAGCCATTAAAGAGGTCGAGCCAAAAATACACAATAATATGTACTCACACATCAGCCGAATGTTTATAGATCTTGTGGTCGGTGTGGGCGGTTGATATTATAGATCGGTTGACGTTGGCTTGCCACAGGTCAAGAGACTCCTGTAAAATGTAAACATACGTATTATAAATGTAAAATGATAAAAACGAAAAAAAAAAAAAAAGAGAATTTGAAAAATGAGGCTGCAGGCCGGACCGTGGGGTTATATTGTGCGCGCGTAAGACGGAAGGAGGCTATAGGCCTGCCGTCCGTTCGTCCACGCCGTGCCGAGCCACCGGCATCGAGCTGCTGCGTGCGGGGACATGTGGCGAGCAATGTGCGCTCTTGCTGCCGCTGCGAGATCGTGTAAGGTTACTCGCCGCGCCAAGTTAATTGGCTGGAAAAGCTTGGGCACCCGATACCCGTTTTGCGGCCACCAGTGTCTATATAGCGAGGTACACACACACATATGCCCACACCATCAGGGGGGGAAAGGAGGGAGTATAGGCACGCATGCATGGGTACAGAGGAAAAAAACAAGGCTCTCGCGGAATGTCGATCCCCCGGCCCCCTTTTGATTTGCGCGCATCCTTGCACTCGATTTCTCTCTCTTTTTTTTTCTTCTTCTCTTCTCCTGCTTTCCATACTATACCATTACACGTAATGTGGAATAAAAATAGATGGGAGAGGAATCTCGAGGGATGGAGAATAAAATACTTATTTATTTACCGAGGGCTCTGGGGGGGTCCATTGCAGCAGGTACACTTACATCGTGCAGAAATCTCTCCCTGTAATCACAGAGACGAAGAAGGGGGAAACGTAATTCAACGAATCAATGTTGTGTTGGTCTGATTGCAGGGCAAGGCGGAGGGTCAAAGGTCGGCGGTATGGATCAGGGCGCGGCTCCAGGACGAGCTCAACCAGCTGGGTTACTTTCTACAGAGGCACGCGGGCAAGGTACTGTTTGTCGCCATCATTGCCCTCGCGACCTTCTGCGTCGCTCTGAAATCCGTCCAGATTCACAGTAGGGTCGAACAGCTTTGGGTCCAAGGTAAGTCTGACGATGATAGTACCCGTTATAATTATATAAATGAGTGAGTGCACTTGCTAATGAATTAGTACAATTGAACGATGATCGTGTCGTCGTCATCTGCATGTATACACGTATACATGCAGTCGCGTAGCGTAGTAGTGGTGTCGTATATAGGTACTTATAACGGAAATCCGGTGATGCGGGCATTGGAGGCTTTGTACTGGGGGCTCCTTTCCCTGCAGCATTATGATGATGCAGTCTCGAGAGTCCCCCTCTCGCGCACACTATACACCTATACTAACTGGCAGCATCCGCCGTTCCACACGTATACAGGAGAACTACCATTATAACTTCAAACTTTTCCTGGTTTCTATAAAAAAAAAAAAAAAAAAAAAAAAAAAAAAGAAAAAAGGAATTAATTATTACTCAATTACCTCTAAAAAAGAAGAAGAGCTTACCTGTATTGTTCTTTATTTATATATATACACATCAGCAGCAACAGCTGGATCCCGAGCTACATATATATACCTGCAAAGTACATTATATATATATAGAAGAGTAACAAAGTATGCAAGAGAGCGCAGGGATGAGGGAACAAGAAGGAATAAGACTGTACAGATAAGGGACGGACGGGGCGAAAGAGAGGACGAGGGCACGACTGCTTACATCTTCATTAGGCCTCCGTAGCTCTCTTCCTTCCCTCTCTGTTTCGCTTTGGTTGTACACTTACATATACTTGCACTGGATGCTCCGTGTAGGGTCGTATAAGAGAAAGAAAGCAAAATAAGTGCACGGCACGCGGTACGCGAACGCGACGAAGGAGGAGAGAAGAGAAGAAGCTGCTGTTGTTGCGATCTTATGTATGGAGGAGAGAGCAAGAGCATCGGCAAAAGAGAAAGAGTGTATCGAAAGGAGGAGAAGAGTCGGAGTCAGAAAAGCGTCCTCGTCCACGGACCCACCAGGAATCTGTTGTTCTTGTTGTTGTTGCGCTGCACCCCGAACGTCGTTGACTGCGGTGTAATCCAGAGACTCTCCTTCGTTCCTATCTTGCATTGTAATTAAAGATATACACTCCTGACTTGCCGATACCACGTTCTCGTTTAATTATACGTCAATAATACCATATCCCGGAGATACGCCAATAAATTTAAACATATAGGTACATGACCGACACGTAAATGAAGGTAACATTGAAAAAAAAAAAAAACAGCTTATGTACACACGTGACACCATGCAACTCAACTGACACAATACTTAGGTACTTATTAATTACTGTGTTCCATCACTTTGCATCATGCCGTCGCAGTCACGTATCCCAGTCTTTTTCTCGTGTTCAGAGGGCGCGCAAATCTCTCGAATTCATCGAAATTTTTTTTTCCCCCGTGATTTTCTTCGGAAGAGACAAGAGACTCAACTCAAGAGACCCATCTCTGCATGTTAAACGCAATATTATACATTATAGGAAATTTTACTCCTACGTATAACATCCCAGGGTAATGGTGTCATGGTGATGTCGATAGAAATCGCTTGTATACGTCTAATACTGCCTTAGGCATTAATTAAAATCCCAGTAGAGCAAATATCGTGGCTTTCATTTGAGTGTTTTGTTGGGGCCCCTACTTGCTTTTAACCAGGAGTGTGTTCGGGGCAAAATAAACATTACTCACAATCGGTAAATCAACTTGTTCAATCATATATGCATATGGCGATGGCCTAAGCACTTCCAAAGCTGGTAAAAAATACTTTGTTGATAATTGTGCAGTTATCAAAGATTATTTGTTTATTCAAATTACACGTTATGTAACGGAGCAGTAAGATCACTGTTTCTCACTTTATAAACCGCTAACTTATCGAGATGTCAAAAAAATCAAGTATTGACAAGTCTGTTGCGTAAGATGATATTAAAATGGATTTAAAGTGTTTTTATATATGTATGTAATCACAAAGTAGAAACTATTTAATTGTATACTGCTATTCGATGTGAGTTGCATTGAAAAAGTATTGATAAATTATTCGAGACGCTGCAAAACAATGATGGTGTGAAAAAAGATAGTTTTTCTCTCTTGATTTTTACGGCTCGACTGTTTGGCATACACTTCAAAACATTTTCTTTGTCGTGCACTTCTTTTCGCATATTCAATAGTTTTGTATGAATTCGAATATAGCAAGAAAACTTATCGCAGTTGTTTTACGTAAGTAGGATTTTCAAAATACACGAAAGATGTATTTTGTTGAATAAATTCATGGTTGTAAAAGTAAAGGTCAGTATTATTATTACGTTAAGAAAGGTAAGCGATGAGAAAAATCAATCCATTGGATTAAACGACATAATATTTCATACAGAAGTACAAGTACAAGTGTTTCCATAACTTTTCCGAGTGATAAGCTAGATGTGAGAGCAGAAATTGTTTGTTCGGATCATTTGATGGATTTTTACTTTTATCACAAAGATATTAGTATCTCTTTTGCATACAATGCTAGATCTGTTGTTTTCGTGTTGATTTCATTCCCTAAAGTTGCAAACATTCATCCACTTGTTTTGTCGACTTCGACTTCGAGATCATAATAAGATGAAGGGCCCATTTACGAGACAATGTTTCATAAGGCATCAGTGAAGAATTGAATTTTCTGACATAATTTTACATTAAATGTGAATACCAAACTTATTTTTATGACTTAGTAATACAAGTAGGAAAATCTGTAGTAAATTAATGAAGTAAAGTTTAGTTTGACGGAAAGGAACAAATTGAAATGATGAATGGTTCAATCATCAAATAAAATAGTTCCAGTAAAGCTTATTACTTGCAAACTATGATAAATCCAGTTGTAGGCTCTAATGTAGTTACTTCGTTATCTGTAAGTACACGTAACTCATCTGGGTTAATTTGTAGAAAATATTGAACATGGTTCGTTACAACTTTAAACAGATGCTACAACAGTCTAATCTCAAAATATGTTGAAGTTTATGTGATTCGCCTGAGATAAAAATAAGTGTAAAGATAAGATTGATGATTAAGTAGTTTGAAAGTCGTCGAGAATATCACATGTACAGTTATAATTTCACCGTTTTTGTTTAATCACGTATAATACAGATACTTGATACACATACATAAATCTGATATTTGAACTTCTTAAAATACAACAGCTGAATTGTATTTGGGCATGAAAGTGAGTTGTTGCTGCAATCAACGTGCAAACTAACAAAAATGCTTCTTACAAGTTTAAATAACGTATTGGGAGTGGGAATGAAAACGCCGGCTGATCTATTTCCATGCAGAAACAGTAGACGGAAACGCTTCAGCTGGCAGCGCCATATATATCTGTGAACTCCTCAATGTGAACGAAAGAAAAATCTCGTGCACCCATTGCCGCTGAGAATATTCGTTTTACTTAGCGTCAGACTGCTATACGTGCGGTATACTCACTCGACACCATTGATTTAGAAAATTGAATATAAAATTTAGTTGAACAGTAACAGAAACTGTTAGAGAAGCGACACATCATATTACACACCACCACTGCTCTTGTAACAAATTTACATGCGGTTGGTGCTTTTTTAGAAAGTGTTAGATGTTTTCCCGAAAGCCGTCAAAATCAAATTGAAAACACACGTAGAAAGACCTTGAGAATATATCTTGAATGCAAATGTAGACGTTTCAACTTCTCATAAATAATACAAAATCATTTGCCTTAATTTCACTGTAAAATAGATATTTGAGGTGATGCTTTCTTTCACTTAAAATCAAATGAAAGACTAGATGACACAGCTAGAATTTTTACGTCCAACTCCAACCCAGACAATAAAACTGTACCGGTTCTTTACACAGTATTGTTTTAAGTTTAACATTTTTCTTTTTTTTTTTATCGATCTGATGAACAAAATAAAATTATACGCAGCTCAGTCAATTTTTTCCCTATAAGAATGAAATTTAAAGGTATGAGCTTACATGAGATAAAAGCAACAGCAGATGATCATCAATGGATTAGAAAATTTTACAGGTCATTATTTAAAAATTTGAACAGTTGTAGATAACTAAAAAAAAGCTTCATAATCCAATTGAAAAAATACTTTCAGCTTTAAAAAAAAAAAATGTTAAAAGTATATTGATGCTTCTGGACAAACAAATGAGAGATTTAATAATAAAATGATCCTTCTATGAAGCACAGAAAAATTCAGTCAACCGACTGCAGAGTTTTCTTTTTTGCACCGTTTTCTTGAAAAACGATGCCAATGAAGATGTTACAATACAGCAAATTATTTAACTTAGAATAGACAAATTTGGAGAAAATTCAAGAAGAAAAAACTAAGATTGAGAAGACGAACGATCATTGTGATAAAAAATTAATGAAAAAACAAAATAGGTATTGCATATCAAAATCGTATAGTATCAAATTGTAATCGAGCAAGTTAGATCAAGATTACTTTTCACGAAAATATAAAGATTTAGGAAATAATTACAAAAAAAAAAAAAACTGTTTTCAACAATTACGTAATTAACTACTTATGAATTATTTGAGGACCCAAAAGTGAATATAATTTGTTGCACTACACGATTGCATTAAATATATAGACCAGCCGATCACAAATAATGTTACAGAACGATTTTGAAACATTGTCTCTCTCTCTCTCCTTGTTGCGCCTTATACACAGGCCCAAGACTGGTATTCGAGGAATGCCGGCATCTCGCATACTAGTGTTAAAATTAAGGTTCGATGATAGAAACAGCTGCTGTCATAAGAAAGAGGAAGAAGAAAAAAGGAAGAAATGAAACGAAATCAGCGATTAAAATCTGCTACAGTTTTAATGGTCGTGTGACAACCGTGAGGCGACCCCTACGTCAAAATATCGACGAACAATTAAAGCCCACGTACCCCCACGAAGGAAAAAAAAAAGCGAAAAGGAACCCTACTTTTTTTATGGGGGTGGGAGGAAGAAGAAGAAAAAAAAAAAAAAAAAAAAAGTATCAAGAATGGTGTATGGTATGTCGATCGGGTCCACACATAGACTTAGGCTAAATAGCTGTATACGCATGTCCACGCGGTATGCATCGCCCAGAAGATAGCGTCGTCGTTTGAGCGTCACTGAGGATGGACGGAGAACACCAGCTATATATACACATATACGAGAGCGAAAGAGAAGGAGAGAGGCTCTCGGTTCCGGTGAATGGTCGCCGTGGGTGGGCCGCCGCTCCGGGTTCTCCGTGTGCGCCAGCGAATATAAGCAGCGGTGTGGGCCTGCGTGCCTCTCTGACTCGCTCGCTCTCTTTCTCTCCGGGCCCCGCACTCGCGTGTACAAATATACGTATACATATACCGATACCCGCGCGGCAGCAGCAGCGGTTCACTAGGTACACACACACACACACCCTCGTGTGTACACCTCCACGAAGAGAGAGAGAGAGAGAGAACGCGCCAAGAGATGATCGCAGAACCGTGACACAGTGCGCCGCGGCCGATGGAACGCAAACACCGTAAAGCCGTTGGTGAATGACCGGCGGGGCTCAATCGTTCGCTCGCCGATCGAGCTGCTGCCGCGGTACACATATACATGTATATATAAATATTATGCTCGTGGTCCGCAAAAAGGGCTTTTTTTTCTCAAGGAGAAAAACCCAAAAAAACAACGAGGGCCGTGTTCAAGTAGTGCGCAAGAGGAACAATAAACCAACAACGCTGGTTGGTTGGTATATTGTCGTATAGTCAACAGCTGAGCGTGCAGTGTTCATTGCCCCGATGCCATCACGTTTGGTTCTGTGTCGCACCACCTATACATGTACTATATATACAATGTACGTTTAAAGGAGAGCGACGTGTTGAAATTCCGATACATTGAATACTACGTAGTTCTGGAATAGGTACAATATATCATGTATATTGTATACTGAACGAATTTCACCGAATATCTGACATCAAGAGTCGGCCGAAGAGGGAGGCGCTCACCTTGGCTTTCGAATTTTCCGTTTCGGACCGCATACCCGTATAATATATGTATATTGTACCTGACCGGCGTCGTCGTCGGCCGCCTCCCCTGAAAACAGCCGGCGCGCCCCTTGTGTGCACCGATGGTGAGAGATCGGAGCCGACGCTATTGACTCTCGGTCTGAGAAAACGCTCCTTCTTGGAAAAAACAGCATCGTATAATATAGCCGCCTTTGCAAGCTCCCCTCCTCCCCCCTGCGGACTATAACAGTTTCCTAATATAATATAATAGACGCGTGGTGATGCACATGACTTGTTTCTACCCCTTGGGCGTACAACCTACGTTACATTGTACGTATATATATGTGGGGTATATACGAGTGACATTGACTCGGTGCACCGCCCGTGTGCGCGCAGTGGTTTTCCCATTATACTTGCCGATTTTTCCTCTTTCTTCTTCTCCGGTGCTCCTCCTCCTCCTTTGACTGCCGGATGCTCTTATATTACTTGATACTCGGTAAAATCGTTAAATCAACGCCGGCTGCAGGGGACCGGCGCCTATATTCTCAACGTATACGCACGCACATTAGGTTTATACTGTGCGTGGAAGTGGGTGGGTTACCTTTACTGTTCAACCAAAGTCTTTTCATTTTTCCACGTTTGCCGCCTGTCTCTCTATATATACACACCATGTCCCCCCCCCCCATTATATGATATGCCGGACACGATGCTGCATATAGCAGCGCACGTCCGCGATGCGGCGCGCATATATGGTCCGCTGCAGACCAGTAGCCGCAGGATGAACGGCATATACGAGGAGGAAGATGAGGTCGACGATTCTTTTTTCCTTTTTTTTTTTTTTTTTTTTTTTTGGAAGAAGACGAAAGAGGAGGAGGAGGAGGAGGATGATGGCACACGTTGCACACCTGTCTCCTCTACAGCAGCCGAGGACCGTCGTCCTCTCCAGCTACTGATGCTCCTCTTCTTCTTCTTCTTCTCTTCTGCTGTTCAGCTCCTCTTTTTTTTTTTTTTTTTATTTATCTCCGTCTCTTGCTCCCTGGGGAAAAATTCACGCAAAATTCCACGTATACAGGTATAGGACAGCATTCAGATTTTGAAAAATAAAAGGAAACGATCGGCCCATGTCGATGATCGTAAATATCGCACACGCACCCACATTTACCATTCACCTATACACAATTATTCTCTGTGAACTGGGAGTATAATTATATTATTGTTAGTATCATAACAGCATCTGCGGGGCAGTCTGGTTGGTCCGACGACGTAACTCTCAAGACGCCAGCATTTATCTCTCCTTTACCAATATGTTATACATATACATGTATATATATATATATATATATATATATATATATATATATATATATATATATATATATAGAGAGAGAGAGAGAGAGAGAGAGAGAGATAGAGAGAGAAAGGGAGCCGCAAGCTCCGTCTGATGAGCTCCGGAAGACTGTACAGCCTTGCTATTCTTGCGTCTTCAAGGGACCATCATCATCATCAGGAGGAGAGAAAGAAACAACGAAGGAAGGAAGGAAGGAAGCAAGGAGATGATGATGCACGGCTGTACCTATGTGTGTGTGGTAGTACCTACAAGCTAGGAGGGCGGGCTGCAAGAAGCGCAAGGCCGAGCGGGAAAATAATTATACTAAGGACGAGGAGAGACCGGCGACTGACTCTCGAGTCGACGGGTGTGTGGGTATATATATATATATACACAAGGTAGTCGTGTAGTATATATACATATGCACAAGGTTACCGACACAGTAAATCGAGGAATTCCGCATCCATAGAGGAAAGACCGGGGTCGTTCGAGTACCTGCACCCTGATTTTACAACTCCCTCTCCCTGACGGAGCTTCCTCTGGCTCGATCATCATCCGACTGATGTTGGTACACGCGGTTGGTTGACGATTCGTGTAAAAAAAAAAAAACTGGAACGGGGTCCGATTTTCGGGCCAAGCTTTTCGCTCGCGGCACGCCGTATAGGACGATCCGAGTCATAAACATCCGGCAGCGGACGTTTTGCGCGTATATCCGCAAACTGTATATTATATATAGTACACTTACTCGGCGTAAAAGCAGAAGAGAGAAGCAAGTGGAGAGAGGGAAAAATATGGAGAGCAAAAGTCGGGCGCCGGCCGTATCCGCACAGACTGCAGAGCGAGAGAGGGTTGA
This sequence comes from Copidosoma floridanum, assembly GCF_036245765.1. Taxonomy (NCBI): domain Eukaryota; kingdom Metazoa; phylum Arthropoda; class Insecta; order Hymenoptera; family Encyrtidae; genus Copidosoma; species Copidosoma floridanum. The sequence goes on from NW_028321890.1 coordinate 33,412,119, forward strand.
GAACCTTTGGTTGATGCGACTCGGGTGGTCTGCATGGTCTCCTTGGACCGCCGCGCAACGGACGGACGGCCAATGTGTACATATATGTATACGTGCTACAGAAAAGGAGAGAGAGAGAGAAAAGACTCCTCCTTCTATCTTCGTTTCTTTCATTTTCTCTCTCTCTCTCTCTCTCTCTCTTTCCTCCTCCTTCGTTTCTTTGCCTCCCTCATCCTCTTCTCCTTACTTTCTTCTCTTTTGCCGGCAACGAGCGCACGCTTATACGGGTGTATATATAATATATACACGATGACGTATACGACTCCTCGAGGAACAACCATACAGCGGCCTTTGATTTGTCGCTCCCGCGCGCTTATTACATTTATTCAATTTCAAAGCAGAGCAACAAAAAAGCCGAGCGAGTATAAGAGAAAAGAGAGTGTAGGTGGAGGAGGAGAAGGAGGAGGGGAAAAAAAAAAACAAAAAGGGAAATCGGAGATGCAGAACAGCAGCTGTAGCAACAACCGATTTGTAGATGTTACGTGTACAAACGATGACGATCGCGATCGTAAAAAAAAAAAAAAAAAACAACGCACGATTGAATAGAATTGCTGTACTACTTATATGTATTGCTCGGAATGCGTGTGATCTTTTTTTTTTTTTCACATGTATACCTTGTAACCATAACACATATCGGTAACGTTCTCTGATGTGTTTTTGCAGAAGGTGGAAGGTTGGAGCAGGAGTTGAGGTATGCGACGGAAGCCCTAAGCCAGAGCCCGGCCTCGACGCACCAGCTCGTCATTCAGACGCCGAGGCACCACGGGGCCAACATACTGCACGTGACCGCCCTCAAGGAACACCTGGCTGCCCTCAAGGCCGCCACTCAGGTCACCGTCGATCTCTTTGACATGTGAGTGTTTATTGGCACGTTCTTTTCATCCCTTCTATACCCTCTCTCTTTTTTTTTTTTTTTTTTTTCATTGATTTCTATTCTGGATATCTGTTTCTTTTTACTGCTCGCTCTGTGTCGGTGTCTGGCGGTGGTCCTTTCTTTTTCGAGCTGCATTCCCTTGTTTACACGTATACGCAATCGTTCCTTCAACATTTTTTTTGTACTTTCGTTTTACAGCACCTGGAAGCTAAAAGACATGTGCTACGCGCCCAGCATACCAAACTTTGATATTCATTACTTGGATCAGGTATTATTTTCTTGTTTTTTACTATTATTACATATTATATCATCCATTTAAATTCCAACGAGAACAAGCTTCATCAGATTTTTATTGATTATTTCTTTTATTTTACTTTATTTTTTTTCTTTTTTTTTTTATAGATTTTTGACGAAATCATTCCATGTGCCATCATCACGCCCCTTGATTGCTTCTGGGAAGGTAGCAAGCTTCTTGGGCCCCTGTATCCTGTTCATTTACCGTAAGTTCCGCTTGAGTTTTTCGCATTCCTCGGTGTAGAATTTTTTTTTTTTTTTTCCTTTCTCGCTCATTTTGTTTTATGACGTTTCATAAATTGTTATCAATGAATAATCATTGTTCAGGGGCTGGCAGTCTAATAAGCTCATACAATGGACCAACTTGAATCCCATGCAAATGCTCGAGGACATGAAAAAGCTGGAGTACAGTTTTCCGTACAAAATTCTCGAGGATTACATGAAGCAAGCGGGCATCAGCAACGGGTATCAGAGCAAACCTTGTCTCGATCCACGGGACCCTGAGTGTCCCGACAGCGCGCCCAATAAAAAAACGAAGCAGGTAATGATTGCATTTTGACGAAATTTTAAAGAAGTAAATTCCAACGAACCGAATGAAAAACAATTTGATCGATTGCAGGTGCCTGACATCGGTGCCGAGCTAACGGGAGGCTGTTACGGGTTTGCTGCCAAGTACATGCACTGGCCCGAAGAATTGGTAGTCGGTGGTGGCAAGCACAACAAAAGCGGCCACCTGACCCGCGCCGCCGCCCTTCAAACCGTCATCCAACTGATGGGCGAGCGCGAGATCTACGATTACTATAGCAACACCTACAAGGTCCACCACATCGACTGGACCCAGGAGAAGGCCAGCCAAGTGCTCGACGCCTGGCAGCGCATGTTCAGCAAACAGCTCAAGAAGATCCAGAACTCGAGCGAGTCCGGGCCCTACAATGTCTACTCCTTCAGCACGCTCAACATGAACGACATTCTCAGCAAGTACAGCGAGCTCTCGCCCCTGAAGGTCGTCATCGGCTGCGGTATCATGGTGCTCTACGCCGGCGTGGTTCTCTGGCGCTGGAAGGACCGGGTGCGCTCGCAATCCGCCGTCGGTATGGCCGGAGTCGTGCTCGTTTGCGCCACCCTCGCCGCCAGTCTGGGTTTTTGCGCGCTCTTCGGCATCCCCTTCAACGCTGCCAGCACGCAGATCGTGCCCTTCCTTAGCCTCGGTCTCGGTGTTCACGACATCTTTCTGCTCACCCACACGTACGCCGAGCTCTCGGTGAAGGAAGTGCCGCGCGCCGAGCAGACCGGCGTAGTGCTCAAGCGGGCCGGGCTCTCGGTACTGCTCGCCGGTTTGTGCAACGTGGCTGCCTTCTTTGCCGCAGCCATCATACCTATCCCGGCTCTGCGGGTCTTCTCGCTGCAGGCTGGGGTGCTGCAGCTGTTCAATCTAGTGGCTATGCTGCTCGTCTTCCCGGCTATGATCAGTCTCGATCTTAGGCGCAGGCGATCCGGGCGCTCGGACATTCTCTGCTGCTGTCTGCCGGAGCGAAACCCGCGGACGAGTCATAACCCGCGCCACCACCAGGTGAAACAGCAGCAGCAGCAGCAGCAGCAGCAGCAGACCTGGCTCGAGGCGGGGGAGGATGAGAGTCTGACGGGTTGCGTGCAGGACGACTGCCTGAGCTTCTCGCTGACGCAGTTGGCAGCCAAGTACTACGCGCCGTTCATCACTCGGCCCTCGACGAAGGCGCTGGGCATGCTTTTGCTCGCTGGATTGTTGGGATGTAGCGTGTGGCAGGCCATGCGCGTCACGGACGGTCTCGATCTCACCGATCTCGTGCCCCTGCACTCAGACGAGCACGCCTTCCTCGAGGCCCAGTCGAAGCACTTTGGCTTCTACAACATGCACGCCGTGACGGGCCGAGACTTTGATTATCCAAACAACCAGCGGCTGATCTACGAGTACCACGACGCCTTCATGCGCATCAAGAACGTGATAAAAAATGACGACGGTGGTCTACCAGAGTTTTGGCTGAGCCTCTTCCGTGACTGGCTGAAGAGGCTGCAGGAAGCTTTCGACCACGATTATCGCGGCAACTGCATCACGACCGAGGGTTGGCACAAAAATGCCAGTGACGAGGGTATTTTGGCTTACAAGTTGCTCGTGCAGACCGGCCGCGTCGATGATCCAACGGAAAAGTCTCCGGTCGCGGTCAAGCGTCTCGTCGACTCTGACGGCATAATCAACCCAAAGGCCTTTTACAATTACCTGAGTGCCTGGGCGTCAAACGATGCTCTCGCGTACGGCGCTTCCCAGGGCAATTTGAGGCCCGAGCCCAAACAGTGGATCTACAGCAACGATCATGAGCTCAAGATCCCAAAGAGCTCGCCGCTCACCTACGCCCAGATGCCCTTCTACTTGCACAAGCTCACGGAAACGTCGGACATTAGCGAGCTTATAACCAGTGTGCGTCGTTTGTGCCGGCGTTTCGAGGAAAGGGGCTTGCCGAATTTTCCATCGGGCATACCCTTCATGTTCTGGGAGCAGTACATAGATCTGAGGAGCTGCCTGGGCTTGGCCCTACTGGCCGCGCTCGGTGCTAGTCTCTTTGTCGTCGGATTGTTGCTGCTGAACCTCTGGGCCGCCATTCTCGTGGGCACTTCGCTCGCGGGCGTCGTTCTCCAGCTGTTTGGTTTTATGGGACTGTGTGGTATTAAACTCAGTGCGGTCACGGCCGTTCTGCTGGTGGTCAGCGTCGGCATCGCTGTACACTTTACCGTCCACATATGCTTGGTAAGCGCAACAATTAGCTTCATGAAAGTGCAAAGAAAGTGACCTTGTGCTATCTGTGATACAAAAATATGGGAGTTGCACGTACACGTTACGACTTTTGGTTTTTCTTTTTGATCTTTCAGAGTTTTATCACATGCGTGGGCAGCCGAGATCGGAGAGTGCGGCTCGCGATGGAGCACATGAGCGCGCCCGTGGTCCACGGGGCCCTCACCATTCTCCTGGCGGTACTCATGCTGGCGTTCTCCGAGTTTGAGTTCATCGTCCGGTACTTCTTCCTCGTGCTCATCTGCCTGGTGGGCATCGGTCTGCTCAACGGGCTCTTTTTCTTTCCGATTCTCCTGTCGTTGATCGGCCCATCGGCGGAGGTGATACCGATCGAGCACCCCGATCGAATATCGACGCCGACGCCGCCGACGTCGCCGATCCTGCGGAGGTCCTCGAAACCACCGGCGCCACCGCGGCGCTCCTACAAAATTGAAAACGCGAGGCTGCACGCCGAGCCGTCGCTCACGACGATCACCGAGGAGCCAAACTCGTGGCACAGCCAACAAGAGTCCTGCATCATCGTGCAGCCAGAAGTCAAAGTTGAAACTTCCACCTGCGCCAATCAGGTATACTTCGTGCACACTACCCTACACACTGTTTTCGAGTTGATCAAGGTGTTTCCTAGCGTTAATTTTTTTCCATTTGAAACTCAAACTAACCTGTGCTTTTTTGTTTTTGTTTTGTTTGTGCTCACTTCATCGGACACTAACAGAACTGCAACGGATCAGACTCGAGTGGCTCTAGTCGCACCTCTCCAGTTCCAACGATGTCTCATATCACTACTAAAGTCACTGCCACGGTTACTGCCAAGGTCGAGGTTCACACTCCATTGACGAGTACGTATGGACATATATCGAGTTACCTATGTCGCTTTGTTTTGCACGAATCTGATGCTATACTGGCCTGTGTATACTGAAATATGGATATATTATATATATCCGAGTTCGAGACTAATATTTTAATCCATCGTTCGACTTGCTTGTTTCAGGAGGAAGGGATCGGAGTGACAACTGTCGACACGGAGGTGGCAGAAGAAGCTCGCGCTGCAACGTGTCGGTCAACACAGCCGAGTCTTCCGGCTCGAGTTCTGAGCCGGATTCTGATACAAACACGAACGGCAAGCGTTAGCAGGTGGAAAGGTGCGCGTCCGAATGACGACCGGCAGCTGCTACTTACTTATCGCGTGAACCCGGGAACACCCACAAGGCTGACTAGATTATAGTTAAAAAAAAAAAAAAAAAAAAAAAAAAAAAAAAAAAAAAAAAAAAAAAATTTGTACTTTCTCAAGTAACTTGCGCAGTTGCGACTATTACACGCAGCTTACTTGAACCAGCGTTGTTCTTATACTTACTTGAGAACTTGCGACTGACACACTATAAGGAAATTCGAGTTTTTTTCCTATACATCATCTGCTCTCATTTGATAAACATTATTATGACTTGAATTTTATTAATTTAATGATTATTTTTTTTATCATTTACTGTATTATATTAATATCATTATTGCTATTATTATTGTAGTTTATTATGTGTTACCTGTACTTATTATTGGCATTTACAATTTTCTCTACAGGAAAAGAAAAGGAAGAGAAAGTTATCAACTAGCCGATTGCAATATTAAATTATTTTGTAATATAAAAAAAAAAAAAAAACTCGAGTTTTCTCTACTTTATATAAATTTTATACATAAATTTTCTAGTTATGCAACTAAAAGTATTAACAAGAGTAGCAATAAAATTGTCAATTTGAGATTATACATTTTCCAAGAAGAGTCTTGGAGTTTTTAAGAGAAAAATAGCCGGCCGAATTCAAGTTCCTGAATCTTTTAAAAACGTAAATGGTCCATGACGTGTATACAAAAGCGGCCAATATTGGAATGCGTTTTTTTCCCATTGAGGTTATCTCAATTATTGTACATAGATTTTTTATCGCGAATCGCGAAGGAGTGGTGCGAAACTAGTTCAATTTGTTACCAGTGGCAGTATAAGATTTTTCCAAGACACCGTCAACAACTTTGCTAAAGATTCCACATGAATATGTCCATTTCTTCTATTCTTTCCACCTTTTATTATTTATTTATTTTTATTTTTTTTTAATTTTATTTTCACCGGAAGAATCGAGTTAGAGCACCATATTTATTATTCAGAAGCATTATTCAGTGTATTATAAAGTATGCTAGTGTGAGTGTGTGATTTTACTAAATTTTGATTTATTTATTATTTATTCTAGTAATTTATTAATATTCGATTATGAGGAAAGCACATTGGATCACAATGTCGTTGATCACATAAACATTTCTTATAATTCACTTTAAATACTGCAAGTATTTGAAAATTAAACTATTATTGTAAAGTTTAGTCCGCACTTTGAGTAATTTGTATAAATGTTCAATTATTCATGTTTCGTACAAGGACTATAATTATCATAATAATGTAATGAAATTAATTACGTTAGTAGGTGGACATTAACGTAACCGAAACCTACAAAAAAAAAATGTGTAAAAATGTATTTACAATTTGTACTAATATGTAAATTGCGAATTTTTTAAATACCTTTCGTCTCTCGGAAAACGTCGAATGTGTATTTTTATATAATAAAAGACAACAAAGAATTGATTTTAAACGTCAAGTCACTTTTGTATACAAAAATTTTTAGAATTAAGTGCGATTTTAAATAAGAAAAAGTCCTATAACCATAAGACTAATCATAGGCACATGGCCTACTGATTTTGTATAATAAAATGCGTCGTGTCTAAAAAATAAACGAGATTAAGGAAAAATAGTCAATTACTCTCGAGCGAGCTCTTTTATTTTATTATGGAGAAAAACTAAAAATTGAAAATTTTATGCGCCAAACATAGATTAATATCTTAATGATGTTTATGGCCTTGTTTTTTTTTTTTTTTTATTGTACATAAAACTAAAATGATGTTGTAATAAATCACGAAAAATCATAAAATATATGTGTATGATGTGTTTACCAGAATCCTTCCCATAATCTCATTTAAACTTCATTGAAATTAGTTTTATTAAGATTTTTATAGTACAGTTAACAGTTTTAAATTGTACGTGTAAATGTTACAGATTGAATTATGGATAAATATTGGAATTTTTTTACTTTGCAACAATTAAATACATACCCAATATGTTTATGACGTTGTGTATTATTCTTATCGGTAAAATAAGATTGAGAATAATTGAAAATCATGTGCATGTATGTACATACACGATCTACAAGAATTCATACTATATAGCCACTAATCGATGATGATTGAATAAAACTTCTTGAAAAGTATTATCGGTATAGCTGCGTCATCACATACTATTTATTTTTTTTTAATTTATTCGTTATAAAAATAAATACCACACCTCTAATGAATTAAATGATATTAAGGGCGCGCGCTTCCCTCAACGGCCATCGATTCGACAGGTCAGTTTGCAAACAACGGCCGCGCGGAAGAAAATGTGCCGTTTTGAGCAAAAGGCGAACTGAACCGAACGAACGCGAATAAACTGCATGTGCTGATGTGACTGCGTGTGTGTGGGTGTGTATATGGGACGGACCGTTTTGGGAGGAGCAAGACACAAAGTCTAAAAGAGCGAGAGAGATAGTAGACTCGAGCTGGCCTGTTTAATTCGGACGCTTATTTTTTTTGCTCAACCATTCTGAAGGCCGATCAGTGTCTGCTGCAGCTCGAGGATGGCCGGGGTCATACTTGGGGGTTCCTCGCGGCTCGCCCCGCGCGCCCTTAGGCGCTTAACCTTGCTACAGTCAAAGGTAAGGAACAACTATTTATACATGTTAACGTTTTTAACTCGCGAACAGAGTGTTTGTATTTTTTTTTACCTATCAAATGCATCCCTCTGGAAAAGATATAGTTCACCTGCTAGTTAATGGTCGATCGAGTCTTGGGATACTAATATCCGGCTGTGCTCTTTTGGGGGTCGTATCTCGAGAAAATCCACCTGCCTGCACGTCTATTCACACCTGCCGTCACACACAGCCCCATTATATAATCGTTATACCAAAATCTGCAAATACCAATATTAAAGACTTTTATTTTTGTTGCCCGCGAAATTTTTTTGGACCTGTTGTGCTACTTCTTCTCACTGCTGACCTTTCATGGACTTTCTAAAGGGCGCACATACAATTTATCTCTGTTCACTATTCTTAGGTATAACGTGTGCACATGGAACTACTGTCAAAAAGTTTGCTATTTTCGCTCGTTTTACCACCACTCGTTCCTTCTGACCTGTTTGCACACGCGCTTACTCCTGAAATGTACCCTTCTGATGCACACTCTTGAATCATGAAATTTTCATGTGGTTATTACTGTTATTTATATTTTTCCAGGTGGTAAGGAACCTTTATCAAGGAGGTAATAACGATTGTTTACTTAATTTCGTTTTTTTTCAAATGGAAACAACATCTTTTGATGAGATACACTTAAAGGCTTGAATTTACATTTTCAGGACCCTCATCAGCAGCTTGCACAAGAAAGCTCTTCAATAGCATCGTAAAGCTGTAAGTTATTAACCTTATTGTATTCTAACCAAAAGTATTTTGTTGGTTTTAGTCAATTATTAATGCCCTCATCTTAGCAGTAGCTCCAAACCACATCATGTGAGTGTTCAATCTAGATATATAAGGTCAACATCGTGCCTGTGTGAGTTTTATCAACAGTAGCAATTTTAGAGTTGTGATGATTAATTGATTATTATTCAAACTACTTCTTTTTACGTTACCAGGGGAAACTAGAGACGTTACAGTGCCAACTTTTGCTGATAGTATAAGCGAAGGAGATGTCAGGTGGGACAAAAAAGAGGGTGATCAAGTGAAAGAAGATGATGTCCTATGTGAAATTGAGACTGACAAAGTATACGTTTTTTATCTTGATTCAAGGTACTTTTGCATTTTTATACACACATTTCTCAAATAATTTAATTTAACAGACTTCAGTGCCCGTGCCATCTCCTGCTGCGGGAGTTATTAAGACTATCCTAGTCAAAGATGGTGAAACCGTTACACCTGGAACCAAGTTGTGCACCATTGAGGTTGGTGCTACAGCTGCTGCGGGAGCTGCACCTCCAAAGGCTGAGACACCCAAAGCCCCAGAGCCTGCAAAAGCAGCTCCTCCACCACCACCTCCAGCAGCTCCAGCTGCAGCTGCTCCTCCCAAACCAACTACTCCGACACCTCCACCTCCTCCTGCCGCATCAGCACCGCCTCCACCACAAGCTCCAAAAGCATCTATGCCTGTAGCAGCCATAAAACATGCGCAGGTAGAAAATTATTTAATTTAAAAAAATAACCGATTTTATTTTACTGGGTGTTTTATCAAAAAAAAATCTCTTAGTCTCTTGAAGGTGCCAAAGTTCAACTGCCGCCACAAGATTACTCACGTGAAATTATTGGAACTAGAACAGAACAGAGAGTAAAGATGAACAGAATGCGAATCCGTATAGCTGAACGTCTAAAGGATGCTCAAAACACGAATGCAATGCTGACGACATTCAACGAAATCGACATGAGGTAAGCGACATCGAAAACATGTTAACAAAAGTACTTTACTCATTTTTTTTTTGTTTTCACATTTTTAGTGCACTTATTGATTTTCGCAAAACGAATCAAGAGGCTTTCAATAAAAAGTATGGACTTAAACTAGGTTTCATGAGCCCGTTTATCGCAGCTTCTGCTTATGCTTTGAAAGATCAACCTGTTGTTAATGCTGTCATTGATGGCGGTGATATAGTGTATAGAGATTATGTTGATGTCAGTGTGGCAGTTGCCACGCCGAAAGGTTTAGTTGTTCCAGTACTGAGAAGTATAGAAAATAAGAACTTTGCTGAAATAGAAATAGCACTTGCTGCTATTAGTGATAAAGCGAGAAAAGGAAAAATTTCCATCGAAGATATGGATGGTGGCACTTTTACTATTAGCAATGGTGGTGTGTTTGGATCACTCATGGGAACACCCATCATTAATCCGCCTCAAAGCGCTATTTTGGGAATGCATGGAGTCTTTGATAGACCTATTGCAGTCAAAGGACAGGTATAAAATTGATCTTTTTTTTTTTTTTTTTTTTTTAATTCAAAAAAGTTTTAATAGTTTTAATAAAAAATTACTGATTTTGATTTTAGGTCGTTATTCGTCCCATGATGTACGTTGCTCTTACTTATGATCATCGATTGATTGATGGACGTGAAGCTGTTATGTTCCTAAGAAAAATAAAAGACGCCGTGGAAGATCCTAGAATAATATTAGCTGGTCTATAAAAAATAGTTACTTCCAAAAAATTATTCTTTCAATTGCTTTGTGCACCTCTACTTACTCGAGAGTTACGTATCTGTACAGTGTCATATCGTAATTTATTTCTTAAATGAATGCAAAAGTTTCATCTTTGAAACTTGGACATTTGTAATTATTTTAAACCCTCCAGCTGTGATTCAGTGAAAGTAAAGATGAGCTAATTGTTGCATCCATCAAAAATATGTGAATCACTTGTTGGACTGCAACATTTTAGTTATTTGTTAATAATATTTTTTCTCTTCTCACAATGATATTCTCGGACAAAATTTTATTCCAACCGTCTATCATTAAGTAAATTATTGTTTTAATTTGGAATTGAAGAATAGAGAAATTGTATTATTAGTTTCAACAGTAAATCAACATTGTAATCATTGTCATAAAATGCTGTTCAAATGACCTTTTTTTTGTGAATTATTGTCTCACGTTTTATTGTTTCCTGAAATTTTAAAACTTTCTTAATTTATGTTAAAATAAAATTACCAACACACATACATGACATTGATAAAAAAAAATGTAAATAGTGAATTTCCGTTGACTCTTCTCACGTTAATAAATTTACATTTTAACATAACGATTTGTGATTATTATTTATTCGTAATGTAATTTTCACTATCGATAGACTCAAATCCAGATCGAAAATAAGTAATAAGTGCAATATATGTGACTGCCAAGTAACAGTATACAATTCATTGTAACTTTTAGAAGTATCAATTACGTATTTAAAAATCAATAGACGGAAGTGCTGAAACAATGACCAGATGTTACAATTTTGTATTTCGATTATGTTATACATTGTTGTACTCGAAAAAAAATCAATTAATAAAAAATTATTTCAAATCAAATTAATCAATGCATATTTATTAATACAAGTACTCTTATGTTGGAGAAAATTAACATTCTTTTTGTAACTAGAAAAGTTCAAAAAAATAGCTTCAGCCGTGCGCAGCACGCTTGCGGTGGCGCTGATGTCATTTTTCTCTGTGTTTTTCTTTCCCTGTGCCTCTTGCAGAAGAAAAAGTGAGTGGAGAGATTAGATGACTTGTTAATTTCTCCAGTACCCATCAAAAAATTAAATGGTAAGCTACGATTAAATATTCACGTAAACATTTAAATGTTAAATTGACTTGAAATATAATAATTATTGTGCAAAATAGTGGCTAATAGTACATGAGTTAAATGCAATGGTTTTTGTCTGGTTGATTGTCAACCATAGTTAACCTATTTTCAAGAGCATCAAACGATTGAATGACAATTTTCAAAATATTTTAGGGTCAGCATCAATCTGGGCCCGGTGGAACCGGTGGCGACAGAAAGGACGACAAGGACAAGAAGAAGAAATACGAGCCACCCGTTCCAACGAGGGTGGGCAAGAAAAAGCGCAGGACAAAAGGACCGGACACTGCTCTAAAGCTGCCTCAAGTCACTCCTCATACAAGATGCAGGCTGAAACTCTTAAAACTGGAGCGCATCAAGGATTATCTCCTGATGGAGGAGGAATTCATTAGGAACCAGGAGCGTCTAAAGCCACAGGAAGAGAAGAACGAAGAGGAGAGGTCCAAGGTTGACGATTTGAGAGGGACACCTATGTCCGTGGGAACGCTGGAGGAAATCATCGATGACAATCATGCCATTGTATCTACTTCCGTAGGTTCAGAACACTATGTTTCTATTCTGTCCTTTGTCGACAAAGATCAGCTGGAGCCAGGATGTTCTGTTCTACTGAATCACAAAGTTCACGCCGTTGTTGGGGTTTTGGGTGATGATACAGACCCAATGGTCACTGTGATGAAGTTGGAGAAGGCTCCGCAAGAAACTTACGCTGACATTGGAGGTCTTGATGTACAAATTCAAGAAATCAAGGAATCTGTCGAGCTTCCTATGACTCATCCAGAATATTACGAAGAGATGGGTATTAAACCGCCAAAGGGTGTCATTCTGTATGGACCTCCTGGAACAGGCAAAACCCTGTTGGCTAAAGCCGTTGCTAATCAAACATCGGCAACTTTCCTCCGAGTTGTTGGATCGGAACTTATTCAAAAGTACTTGGGAGACGGGCCCAAGCTCGTCAGAGAACTGTTTAGAGTTGCAGAAGAACATGCCCCATCGATTGTGTTTATAGATGAAATCGACGCAGTTGGTACCAAAAGATACGATAGTAACAGCGGTGGTGAAAGAGAAATTCAGAGAACCATGCTGGAACTGCTAAATCAATTGGATGGTAAGAAATCGTTGCATCTTTATTAAATTTTTTTTTTTTTATAAGCTGAAAAGCATTATCTTTGACTTTGGTTAACAGGTTTTGATAGCAGAGGAGACGTCAAAGTCGTTATGGCAACTAATAGAATCGAAACACTGGATCCTGCTCTAATTAGACCTGGTCGTATCGATAGGAAAATTGAATTCCCATTGCCGGATGAAAAGACTAAGAAGAGAATTTTTAATATACATACAAGTAGAATGACTTTAGCTCCAGATGTAAATTTAACTGAGTTGATCATGGCAAAAGATGATTTATCAGGAGCAGACATCAAGGTACTTTTTCTATACTCTTACCAGTATTTTTTTTTTATTCTTTATTCAATATTATGATATAAAATGTAATTGCAGGCAATATGTACTGAAGCTGGGTTAATGGCGTTGAGAGAACGGCGAATGAAAGTTACCAACGAAGACTTTAAAAAGTCAAAAGAAAGCGTATTATACAGAAAAAAAGAAGGGTCGCCAGAAGGTTTATATTTATAAAAAATGTATTTTTTTTTTTTTTTACTGAGGTTCTACATCTTTCAGTGTTTATTAGGTGTAAATTAAAAATAAATAATAATAATTGTGTTTTCCAAGTTATGAACATTTTTTTACCATCTAGTAACAAATATTTTGTATGTGAGAAAAAAAAGTGATAATAGTGTGAAGATCTACTGTTAATGGCAATACATTTATAACTCAAATGATTCAAACTAGTTAAATTCTACGATTAATAAAAAAATTAACACAATTAATACGGCTTTTCATTTAATTACTAAGTAAGTTAGGAGTGATCCTTTTAATTAACGACATAAGTATGTTGGTTTTTAACCAATTTACAGGAAGTATTTTTTAATTATTATTTATTGAATATAATAAAAAAATCAAATGAATGAATTATTCTTAAATGTTGTGAAAAAATTATAATGAACGTACACGATACAGATGAATGAGTGACACAAAAAAAATTCGTATGAGGTTTGTAGAACTCCAGGTTTGAAAATAAGTACCTATCAGGAGATTTTAACATGAATACTTTTTGTGAAAAATAAAAATATTTTATTATGCACAACTACGATTGTAAGCTGGATAGGTCATTACATATATTGTGATTTTTGAAAAGTGGATCAAAGTAATCAAACAGTGTTTTCAAAACTTTGTCTTCATGTTCTTTTTGACAAGTCACCACAGTATCTATCGACATTAACGGATTTTCAGAAATTTTGTCAATTTCAGTCTTACACACGTAACAAATGCCTTTTTTTGCACTGCACAAAATATCCTTGATTTCAGTAGGATGTTTTACACCTTTTAATAGACAATTTGCGAGTCCATAGTAAACTCCTAGCTTGAAAGTGGATGGAAATGCTTGCTTGTAGCCTCTGTCGAAACCCTCTTGAAAAACCGACTCTGAACCATCTTGCACACCTTCTCTGTAGCCTGTCTGTAAATAAAATTCACGTTATGGTCACATCAACACTTGTGGTATTATTAAGAAAAAAATTTATTTTTTTACTTTGGCGACTGATTTAATAGCTTTGGATGATGTTTTCGTCGCTATTTGTAATATATCTTCATCGTTTTCGTCAACTTGATTGTCCATTAAAAACTTGACTTTTCGTTTATTTAAACAATTGTATAAAAATATAATGACAAAATTAAATTACTGCATAACAATGTGCACCAATTTGAACCTCAAGATACTTGTTATAATATGCCTATAACAGGTAAGTACTGTCTTTTTTTTCATTCGCACAAAAAATATTGCGAATTGTATGTCATTTTGAATTCTGAATTAAGAAATTTCAAATTACTTTAGATAAGTAGATAAGTACTATTTGGTTATTATGTAGCATTAATCGTTCATTAATCTTTAATTTGTAGCTTTATACCTTACCTTTTTATACAAAATGGCAAAACAATGACGGACGATTGTGGAAAAGGAAGACGTGAATCTGCAACTAAATGGTATACCAACTGACATTCTTGGATTTCTTACTTAGCGACAGCTATATCAAAATGAAAAAATGTATCGACTCGCTGCTGCAATGGTAGGTTCCTATTTTACCATAATATAAAAAACTTCACGACTCAAAGGGTAAGATCGTCTGCTAGGACGATACCTATATATTATATCAATTTGCAGTTGTGAAAGCGTTAACTTGATTATTTGTAGACAAAAATTATTCAGGAGACTCGCCGAAGTTGTAAATAATTGTTGATTAAAAGTTTTCAATATTGTTTATTTGTAGAAAATGGTAAGTAATAATTATAGTTGTTGTCTCTAGTTTTATCATTGACAATATTATACTATTTGTCCCTGTTTACTGTGACAATCACTAGTTTTCGTAGGTTATGTGAGAACTGCATTGTCATCTCATATTTTGACGTGTATTAATTTTATCTAATAGTTTAATTAAACACTTGAAATATTGGAAAAGAAAACCAGCAATGAGTGATAATATGTTTTAATGGTTTTAATACATAGTTTTATTAGAAATTCTCGTTTTATGATGCGTCTCAGTTTATTTCGATCAGTGCAGCAAATGAGATGAAATGTTTTTTTGTTTCTATCCATAGGCTCGCAGATATGATACCCGCACGACTATCTTTTCTCCAGAAGGTCGCTTGTACCAAGTGGAGTACGCCATGGAAGCTATAAGTCACGCAGGTACTTCCCTTGGTATTTTGGCCAATGATGGGATCCTCTTGGCTGCCGAAAAGAGAAACACAAACAAACTTCTGGATGAGGATTTTTTTTCTGAAAAAATCTATAAACTAAATGATGATGTCGTCTGCTCAGTGGCTGGCATCACGTCAGATGCCAATGTTTTGACAAATGAACTACGTCTGATTGGTCAGAGGTACCTTTTACAGTATGGAGAAACTATTCCTTGCGAACAGTTAGTCTCTTGGCTCTGTGATGTTAAGCAAGCCTATACTCAGTTTGGTGGCAAAAGGCCTTTTGGTGTATCAATTTTGTACATGGGATGGGATCGTCATTATGGATATCAGCTCTATCAGTCCGACCCTAGTGGTAACTATGGTGGATGGAAAGCAACTTGTATTGGCAAAAATTCATCTGCGGCTGTGTCTTCCCTCAAACAAGAATATAAAGAAGGAGAGATGACATTGAAAGATGCTATGGCTCTTGCTATTAAAGTTATGTCAAAAACGTTAGATATGAATAAACTCACTGCTGAAAAAGGTATGTCAATAAATTGCTTATAATCTTATTACTTTTAATATAAGCAAGCATCATACAAGGATGAAGTCATAAGCTGGAGAAATAAATTTTTGCCAAGCATATTTTCTAGACTCAAAAACTTAACGAATCTCAATTCAATGATGATATTTTAAGTTACATACGATTTAAATGTTAATTTTGATTTGTTAATGCATTAAACTTTAGCAGTCTATTGTATCATAGATACAATTAGTATGTTTTAAAGACAAGCTTGAAATACTTAGTTGCAAATTTTGTCTTGATCAACTTCAGCTTGTTAATTTATTTTCTAGCAGATACAATTTTATCCTTCATTACCTTTAATTCTTAATTTTTGAACACATTTTTGTGTCAAAATACTAAAATTTGTTTTTTATTTATTTTTTACAGTCGAAATGGCAACCTTAACTCGAGTTGATGGAAAGACGAGAACGAGGATTTTGCCAGCCAAGGAAGTAGAAGCATTGATTGCTGAACATGAAAAATTGGAGGCTCTGGCAGAGGCAGCAAAGAAAGAAAAGCAGAAGATTTAAGATTTTTGGATTTGTTGTTTAGCAAATAAAAAATGGCGGTCATTGTAACGAACTTCAACTTCAAATCGAATTTTACTTTTTTATTGAATGTAATTGAAATAAATTTCTATATTAAAAAAAAATAAAAATATCGAACTCAATGAATTTTTTTAACAAATTCTCCATCTCTGTCAAAAAGTTGACATCACCATCAAGCATATTCGCTCCGACAAGTTTGTTGCAGCCTTTATTGTTTTAAAAAGCACAATTGGTGCAATTATCGGTATTGACATTATTGTTGGAAATTCCCCCGAGATTACGTTATTTAAAAGTAATTCCGCAATCGTTGCCAGCAGTAGATTTTAATACAGTTTCTGTCAACCACTGTATTTTGAATGTATGTACATATGCAACTAGCGTCATGTAAGTAGGTATCCATATAAAATCCTATAAATGGCGAAAATCGAAAGCTCCGAGAGAGAACGCAATTGATATAGAAACCATGAAAATCGCCGTATTTAATATATAAAACCGTTTTACGAAACTTTATATTTTTTTTTCAATTGCACTAATTTTTTTTTTATTAATTGTTGAAGTTTCCACAGCGACACTGGGTTTTCTTTACTCCACAATACTGTGTTCGGTATTCTGACACCCGAGAATAACTATATTCGCCAGCAATCACTTAGTCCTCCTTTTGTACGGAAATGCTCAAGTATATTATGTAGTACCTATACTCGATTTACGAAGGAGTGGTTGTAGAGATAAACATTTTTTTAAAATCCATCCCGAACATTGCGATAGTTTTTTTTTTTTTTTTTTTTTTTTTTTCAATATGGATAATTGAATAATATAATAAGCAATGAATATTTCGCAAATAACTACACTCACAACTACGGATTTAAATGAATTTCTTTTTAGCTCAGTATTTTTTTTTTTTTTTTTTTTTTCACTCGACACTGTAATTTTTCGAAGTGACATGACGCCTTAGTAATTCAGAAATGAGATAAGTATTTTATTTTTAAAAATGAAAATTGATTTCTTTTGCATTTGAGTTATGACACGTAACTTTATTGCGACATTATTATTACTATTTATATTATTATTATTATTATTATTATTATTATTATTATTATTATTATTATTATTATTATTACTACTATAACTATTATGGGCTCTTGTGTATTATACTTCACGAAATTGTGAATTAGTAGTTTGTCTTCAAAAAGTATACCAGATCTAAGAGTGTTGGGTCTTAACTCTTTTTATAATGATAAGGAAAATAAAAAATAAGATACGTTGTCAATAAACTTTTTGGATGTACAGGTCAAATTTGAACAAAAGCATATCTTAACTTATCGAGGAATAAATTTAGGAACTCTACACTTTGAATCCGCGTAATAACGCGAAATTTTGTACAACAGTTCATGGTACTTTATACTTGAATGCTGTGCCATTAAAATTTTTATTTACAAAAATTCATGACAAACTTTTATCGAAAAAAAAAAAAAAAATATATTAAATCGCTCATGCCGTGTACTTGATATTTTTTATGTTAAAAATACACAGTATCTACACTCTTTGGGTTTGACGGTAAAAAACTGCATAGCTTAAAATTATTTAATTTTTTCATAACACATTATTGTTGATATTTTTTGAAGTACTAATAAAGAGAGCGGACGTTTTTGGGTTAAGTTAATACAATTTTTTTTAACACGAAGTCTCATGGAGGGATTCCCCTCACCGCCTGCCCCATGTGAGAGTGCCCCAACGTAATAAGATTACATTTTGTATTTTTTTTATTAGTATCTCAAGATATGGCCAAGTAGTTGTAGAGTCTTTTTTATTTTTCATAACTTCATATGATTCCTATATCTTGAGAAATTCTTAATTATTTTACTCTTCCAAATTTTCATGTCATTGATAATTAAGTATATTTTCTGAAATATTTAAAAACTTACGATGTGTAAAAAAATACATGTGTACACTTTTAAAATCGGAGTTGTATTACTTCAACAAAATTTTAAATGATAGATGCGGTAAATAATTTATTTGTTTGAATTATATTTCACAATTAATAATCAGAAGCCGTACACTTATAAAATAAAAGGATTATATCGAATTAAATAGGCAAAATTATTTTTACGTAAATTAGTTATCAAAATGTAATTCTGAAAAGTAAATCTTTCTAAACTTTTCAAACGTAATATCGAACGGTCACCAATAGAATCTCGTTTTGAAATAATTCTAAAAGTAAATCCTATTTTACATCTTGGAAGGAGGTAACAACAAGTTTCTACTAAATAAAAATCAAGTGAAATAAAATACAAAAATTAATCATTGTATTTCAATTTTTTTCTTCTGTTGAATATATTACATTTCAACGATTAACTGCCATCATTAGGGCTTTCTGTTCACAGACCCACTTTGAATAAACAATGGTAATAATGTAAATTATCATCACGTCCTCCAGTTAAACTTTTTATTGCATTATTAATTAATCTCGATTTCACTTTTAATAAAATGTATCATCCAATAACACACTTTTTTTTTTCAAACCAGGATTGAAAAGAGAATTAAATTGTTTTCGTTCGTCCATGTGAATTAAAATTTTATTAAATCATACATTGATGTGCGCATACATGCAAAACGTAACAATTTGTCTGAGATGGATGAAAAAAAAAAAAAAAAAAAAAAAAAAACAGTTACAAAAAGTAAAAATTATTCTTATGGAGTTTGATTGATGGAATCAATTATTTAGGGAGCGCTACAAAAAAACGTTATAATAGACACTTTTACTGATACAATTCAAGGAAATTTCTGTGTTTACCGCGTACATTTGCTTATAAAAACGGAATTTATCATTTTCACGAGCGAATACTTGGGAGATATCAAAGTAAGAGTTGATAGCGGGTCTTCTCGTTTTTCTGCAATGGTGCCCCTTCTGATAAACCTTCTCCCCCCGCTCCGAAAGTTCGCTGCGAAATTTTGCCAGAAACGCTCGAACGGGCGTCGGTATCCGTTGATACTAATTATTTTAATAAAGCCTTCAAGCCGCTGCCACATTAAAATATAAGTCAGTATCTGCTGCAGAGAAGCAGCGAGGGAATAGCTGGGTTTGTATCTTGGATCATTGGCTTCGACCCGAGCCCTATTATCCAATTTAATTCCTCACTCGCTCCAACGGCGACCGATTGCGTTTTTCAAACGAGGAGAATCAAAATTACACATGGATCGGAAAATGGGATTCCTGTTCCTGCTCTTCTTGTGTGGATTTAATGCCGTTTTAGCTCGTGAGTATTTTCCTCAATTTTTTTCTTTCACCACCCAGGTGCAGGTGAACATACGGACATAAGGAAATCGTCCGCATCATGGCGGTGATATAGCTTCCAATACGGTGTGAAACTTGTGGAAATCCCAGATTTTCTTGTTATTATTTTTTCGCTCTTCACATGATAATGGGTTGTCTCAGTCTAGCGGATACGTAATCATTTTCACATGTGAATTTTTTTTTTTTTTTTTTTTCAAGCTACGCTTCGTAGAGATTTTTATCTTCTAGAAATACGAAGAAATACGCCAATATTAGATAAATTGGGGGTAATGTTTTGAAAGCCTTTTTAAGTTTTGCAACGTGTCTTCGATATATTAAAATATCTTTTAGCTTTCTTGGCTGATTCTGGGAAAAAAATAAAAATTTTTTTTTCTTTTTGGAAGATATAATGTTATGTCATCCCCCAATTTAAAAAAAAAATTGAAATTTCTCTCTAGAACAAGTACGAAGAATATACTTTGAAATCTGATTGAACATTCGTTTTTAAAAATTTTCTCGTATTCAGATTTGGATACAGTTTTTTGGGCTTAACACATTTTAAAAAATGATTCAATGACAAATTACGAATATTATTTTTACTAGAAAATTGTTGGTAATTAATACTTCATTGTAACAAAATATCGAACAAAAAAAAGGTACATTATATTTAAAAAAAAAAGTTTACTACAAAGTATTTGCACAATAATTTAAACATCTGTTTCAAATGATTTTACACTTTTTTTACATTTTTCTCTTTCAAAATATCTTTTTTATTTTTGTTAGGAAAAAAAACTATTACATAATACATTGTATTACATATTCATGTAGATAAAAAAAAAAAAAAAAACCAAAAAACCAAAAAATCAAAAAAACCAAAAAAACATGCAAATTATTTGAATAAAGTATATATATATACTCAAGTTTGTCTGATATAATAGTTTTGTTCGGTCCAGTAGCTTGGAGCTACCCACAGATTACTTTTGAGCTGTTGAAGAGTATATCTATATAAACAAGAATCGAAATATATACACATACAGTTGCAGGCTACTGTAGGTTGAGTAAAAATTCATATCGATGCGCACAACTTGATAAATTGAAGCAACAGATGATGATATTTTTTTTACACGTTATGTTTTTTCGTTAGCATAGATTAGTTTTTCTCGTTTGTATTAACATATTGTTATAATGCATATTAATTAGCATTTTGTGTGCTAATTATTATTTCTATCACTCGTTTATTGTTATTTTTTTTGCGAACAAAGAATAAATCAATGGTAATTCAATTTTTTTTAATATTTTCAATTTTTAAATCGAAGCAACACGCGGAACTTGAAAAAATTCTAACTGATTTTTGATATTTTATTTAACCAAATTTTTGGATTCATTTCATCATTAAAAAGTTGTAGAAAGTATGATTAATTGTAAACAGTATAATACTATTTCAAAAGCACGTGTCAATAATGTCGCATATTGAAAAAATATATATATGAAAAAAAAAAAAAAAAAATTTTCTCTTGCAGAAAACAGATGCCAGGAGGGATTTGATTGCATACCCCTCACAACCTGCGCCAAACTCGTGGATTTGCTAAAAAACGCATTCCGTAACCCGAAAAATTATGATATTTTGCGAACACGTACCTGCGGCTTCGATATCGTGACCCCTCGAGCTTGCTGCAGCTGCGAGGAAAAAAACTTCGGTTCAAGCAACGTCCAGAGTATTTGCAACCCCACCGCCCCAACTCCCACGACGCAAACGCCAAGTAAAAACGACTCGGTCTGGGATCCGCTTCCCAAAAATTGCGGCGAAGACTTTTCGAGCAGAATCATCGGAGGCACCTTGACCCAACCAAACGAATTCCCATGGATGACCGCTCTGGAGTACTCAACGCGTACGTTCACACACACACACACACACACTTTTCGTTCAACCAAAACATGCACTCGGAGTAATTTTTCTTTTTTTTTGTTTTCTTTTCAACACAGCCTACGGTCAGAGACTGTCTTGCGGTGGCTCGGTCATAACCAACCGTTACATCCTCACGGCGGCCCACTGCATCCGCAACACCCCTACCGGCTACAAGCTCACGTCCGTCCGTTTGGGCGAGTGGAACACGGCAACCGACCCCGACTGCATCCCCGACGGCGACGCGGACGTCGTCTGCTCGGACAGGTACACCAGCATCCCCGTCGAGGAAAGCATCGTCCACCCCGACTATGGAATGTCGAACCAGTACAACGATGTCGCCCTCTTGCGTCTGACCCGTGAATTCAAGTTCACCTCGAGCATCAAGCCGATTTGTTTGCCCAACGACGGCTCGCTCGAGCAAAAGTTCTTTGTCGCCGGTTGGGGTCTCACGGAGAACGGCATCAACTCCCAGTTCCAGCTGAAAGTCGTACTGCCCCGCGTCCTGGAGGAGCCGTGCAAGCGAGTCTACAGCCAGAACTTGTCCGTGCCGCGCAACTTGATCGAGACCCAGATCTGCGCCGGTGGTGAAAAGGGCAAGGACTCGTGCAGAGGTGACTCCGGTGGGCCCATGATGCAGGGCAACCGGCTGCCCGAGGGTACCATCAAGTGGACCGTCGTCGGGGTTGTTTCGTTCGGGCCCACTCCTTGCGGCTCGGAGGGCTGGCCGGGGGTTTACACCTACCTATTCCACTACAGGCCCTGGATCATCAGCCAATTGAAGCCGTGATTCAGTAATTCCCATTATGTGTATTATATAGCCTTGTCTCAATAATAATAATAATTTACTTGCTTTTTTTTTTCTTTTTTTTTTTTTTTTTTTATAGATGGCATCCTACCCGAGAAGTGATGTGCGACAAAAGATTTTCTAGCAGAATAAAGCAGTCACTTGTGTGATTTTGTTTGTCAATACTATGTCATTGCTGTTTATTTATTTATTTTTTTTTTGCATAATAATTTTGTTACGGTCCAACAAGTTTGGCAAAGTCGTCATTGTAGATATATATACGAAAAAAGTCACGTGTAACTTGATTGTATACGTGTCCAAAGCATAATTAATACAATTGTCGAACCACAAAGTTTTTTAAAATTTTTTTATCTCAATGTATTGAGAAAAAAGTTACAGTATCTGGGCTGCAGACTCGAAGTCATTAAGGTCACTCACGTAAATATCAATGGATACACAGATAACTGGATCCTCTCGTGAATTTTTTAAACAAACCGTGGTATGCTTGGAATTATTCTTTGCTCGGCAGTATAGAACAAGTACCCAATCTATTTAAAATATCAAAAAAGTTGTACGATAAAGAAGATAAATATACAAATACAATATATCGATGATATTTCATGTGCATGGATGATATGGCGCAATTTGTACTTCTTGATTTGAGAACTAAAGTGTTGCAAGGTGGCATCTTCGATGATTCTCAACTATTCAACGGCACATGTATAGTTTTCATCTGGTCTCCTGATTAGAAATAATTTTTTTTTTTTTTAATTTCTATTTTTTAAACATCGAACAATCAATACCCTGAACAATATCGGTATCGTCGCAAAAATATCCTCATAAGTATAATATACGTTTACACGTTTAGTTTTAAAAATTATAAATGACTGTAATAAATAGAAGCCAAAAACTAGATTTACTTGGTTTTGGTAAAGAATTGAATGATTATAAGGTTGAACTTGAGAAAAATTTATAATTTTGGTAAACAAAATTGTTGAAATGTAACAACAAAAGTACTCTCGAAATAAAATGGAGGGAAGTGACTTTTGTTTAGCAATAATCACGTAGCGCCATGGTGGAAAATTAAAAATTTAGGCTTTTTTGTGAACATAATAATTTTTTTTTTAACTTCATACATTCATTTACATGTGTTGATGTGACTATACAAGAACTATCTCTGAAGCAGATGTAAATAATATTCCACATTTTTCATCATCAAATCACTATTTATGTACCAACATATGTTTTAGAGTAGATCCCGTAAACATCTAAATGTTAAAAACAAATGCTCGTATGGGAAATTTCATACCTGTTATACATAAGTTGTCACCTCTTTACTCTAGTGTTTATCTCAATTTTGATTAAAAAATTTAGATCAAGTTTTCATGCCAAGTAAAATATGAATATGAGTGAGCCAAGCCACGCCTCTTTTGTTACTTCCTACGTAAAGCGATTTGCCTATAGAAAAAAGAGCATCGAAAACAAAAATCAACTCTACTGGTTTACAAAAAAAAAAAAAAAAAAATTCGCAAAACTATCCTTATGTTCTTATAAACATTTTTGCACCTGCAAGTGTATAGAAATATTGATTGGTGAACGGTTTATTTTTATTTAATTTTTTTTTTTTAATAAAAAATTGTTTGTTTGCCCGTATGCTACTCATACAAAGTGTTCCCATACCACATCTACAAGCAGGTGGGATGTCATTAATTATTCCCGCAACAGTTTTGAGCGCAAAATCATCGTCTCTCATAATTATCTGCGAAATAATTACGATTACTTAATCCGTCAAAAACATTAACGAGCACCAAAGTTTTCAGCAGTAAAAATTTTCCAATATAAATCATCGATGCGAAACGGATCTCGATTGCAATGGAATTGTAATTACGTAAGAAACACGTACAGGTAACCGAAAAAATATTCGCAGCACATAAATCTATTGTATAAACGTGTCACATAATGATTCCAGCAAATGCAGGTAATGTGAAAAAAAAAATATATATATATATATATCGCCTCGCTTATTTTTTATTGGAAAAACCTTTGGCGTAAACAAATACAAAATCGGGGAACTTTTCGCTCAACTTATTCGACAAATTATCCCACGAGAAGCGCGGATACATATATACATGTAATGAACGTCAGTGCCAATGTATAGAGTGGTGGGAGGCCAGCTTGGACCCAACTGGTATATCAAAAGGCACAATTGCCGCTCAGGTCTCGGCTCAGTCGCTGATTCTACTTCATCACAATCTCATCGTCGTCATCGTCATAATTATCATCGAAACTTCTTTACGCGCGCGCGTATACATACAGTGAATCGAAAAGAGTTATAAAACGTGTGTACTTAAATAGTCGACGATTAGAACTGATACGGCTATAGTAGTTGGTGTGATCTCCAATAAGCGCGTAGTTCTAATATTTTTGCAAGATGACAGTTTTGTTGAAGCATTGGGTTTTGCCAGTGCAGCTGGTACTTTTTGGGCTCATTACTACAGTGGTTTCTCGTACGTACATTTTTTTTTTTTCCTTGATTTTTTCGAGCAAATATTTTGCACAAACATCAGATTTTGATATTTCAAAGATTTTTTTTTTCATCGGGAATGATCATGTAGTTGATAATACATCCTTTACTTGATGTATTGGTAAACATACGCCAGAGTATTTAAATATCATGTTTTCAATACGTACAAACAAATACGTCATATAAAGGTACTGAATTCATAAATATGTGTTTAAAAAAGTAGGGCATGACAATTAGTATTTTAAAATACAGTTTTTTAATAGCATATTGTACGTGAAGTTGTTAAATGCAAATCAAACATGTTTTTAAATAGATTGTTTAATAGTGTCATAAACTGAGTACTTCTGCGGGGTATTCTCGGACACATAGTACCTGTCGAATGTGAAATACGTTTTGACCTCGGTTTTGACAAATTAATATGTATTTTATTGGTATTTAATTACTGTACTTCGAAATTCGCATTAAATAGGGAGTTAGTATTTGAGTACGTCTTTATAAATACAGTAGTTTATAAAATGTATTTAAAAAAGCAGTACCTTAATTATTGTGTTTTAAAATTATGATTTGAAAATTTGCGCTGTGATAAATTATAAATTTTTTTTAAGAATAGTTTGGTGATTTATGTATTTCATTCAAAATTCAGAGTCATCCTGCCAATACGACAGTTGCGTGGTCATCCAACAGTGCCCCAAGCTTCACAAGCTCCTTATAACTCGGGATCCAACGGCATTCAATTTGTTGACGTCGCGAAACTGTGGGTATGAAGGACGATATCCCAAAGTTTGTTGTACAGAAGAGGAAATGAATTATCAGGAGGATAACAATAATCAGAAATATAACGGTAATAACGGTAATAACGGTAATAACGGTAATGGCAATGTACAACCTCCGTTCAATGGATCGACTGAGTCAAGAAATGTAAACTTGGGGGAGGCGACGAAGCTTTTGCCAACTGATTGCGGGCAGGACTTGTCTAATCGCATCATTGGTGGAACCGCAACTGCTCTTGATGAGTTTCCGTGGATGGTACTCCTAGAGTACCGTAAACGTAAGTTTTTGTCAATTATTTCATGTGTGCACTCGTTATCTGCTAGACGAAGTGGTTTGGTATTTTTTTTTCCTATCGAGAACAATCTTCCGACTGTATTCATCGGAATATGAATAATTGGAGCATGATGGTAATGACTGACATTATCTCAACTTGTGCGTATGATGTACTTGGGCGTATTTTTTTATTATTGAGGCGTAAATGTTGAATATGATAAGTTAATGGGTCAATACGTAAATTGGTAACGTTTTTACTACATATGTAAGATTTATTTACATTTTGAATGACTAAGAGCATTTCGCAGAACATTTAGTTGTATTATCTGCACTGAAGGTGAAAGCCATTGAGATTTCATTTTTGCTAACGGACGCACAAAAATTCTTACGTTTAGATTTTTGTACTTTTTTGCTGTTTACAAAATTAAAGCAGCAAGTTTAAAAAAAAATCACTGGATGTCTCCGGCTCATTATAATAAGCGTATCAACGTGCTGCATTAATGAAAAACCGGAAAATTTTTCTGCATTTCAATCTTCACGAGACTTCAACAGTCGAAAGTAAAAAAAATGTCACACAACGAATCGTACATCTTCATGTGATTCTTTTTGACCTTGACATTGCTCTCAACAACTAAATAACCGAAAATATGACATCCAAGTTCAATTTGTATATTTTTAATTTTTTTATTACTGTAGCCAACGGAAAGACAACAGCCTGCGGCGGAGCCCTCATAAGTCGAAGGTACGTCCTAACAGCGGCCCACTGCATCTCACCGGGATCTTTGCCTCCCAGTTGGTCCCTGATCGGTGTAAGATTAGGTGAATACAACACCGCGACCAATCCAGATTGCATCGCCGAAGGTGAATCGGACATGGTCTGCGCCGACGAGCCCATCACCGTTGGCATCGAAGAGCGAATCATCCACGAAAGTTACGGTCCCAACTCGAACAATCAACACGCTGACATAGCCCTCATCCGACTTTCGCAGGACGTGACCTTCACCGACTACATAAAGCCCATTTGCCTACCGAGCGGTCCAAAGGTCAGCAAAAAGCTGACAGTCGCTGGTTGGGGAAGAACCGAGAACAGGTTCGAGTCCGAGGTCAAGCTGAAGGTCACTCTGCCACCGGTAGATCGTAACTACTGTTCGCAGAAATACCCGAGAGAAATGGTCGAGAGCCAGATTTGCGCTGGTGGGGAGAAAGGCAAAGATTCTTGCAGAGGAGATTCCGGTGGTCCTCTTATGCAACTGGCCAAGAGACCCGATGATATTTTCAACAGGTGGGAGTCTGTTGGAGTTGTCTCGTATGGTCCCACGCCCTGTGGATTGGAGGGATGGCCAGGTGTCTATACCAATGTATATTTCTACGTACCTTGGATTCTAAGCAAGCTTCGAGGGTAATTTTTTTTTTTTTTTTTTTTTTTTTTTTTTTTTTTCCTATCACATAAATATGTCACACATGAATGTCAGATGTCATTGCGTGATTTTATGAAATAGAAAAGGATGCTAAAGTCGTTGTGTGCTAGAATTACTTCGTTCATCTAATAATGTAACGCGTGCGTGTGAAAAGTAATATAATGTTTTTTTATATTTAAATAAATTAAATCAATAGGTTTATAAATGAGTTTGTTTTGTAGTTATTATAATTATTTTTAGACATATGAATGAGCAACCTGACTTTGTCATTTCGATTGAACACGGTCGAGCGAATGTGTATTAATTTTTCAAGGACTAATTCTTAGTTGAAACCTGTTTTGGTTGTTTTCTTTTTATACGAGTTTTTGTCACGAAAGTATCAAACTCACGACACTCTATATATACTTATATGTAAAATGTTTTCAAATATAACATTGTTTACTGGCTCAGTGGTTTTACTGGAAATCAATAGTTAAGGCCACAAACAGTTTTCAATCCCTCCATAAATTATATATATATAACTTGCCCAAGAAACAATAATAATAAAATAAAAAATAAATGACTACATCTTTTTT
Source organism: Copidosoma floridanum (assembly GCF_036245765.1). Taxonomy (NCBI): domain Eukaryota; kingdom Metazoa; phylum Arthropoda; class Insecta; order Hymenoptera; family Encyrtidae; genus Copidosoma; species Copidosoma floridanum. Next base: position 33,439,998 of record NW_028321890.1, read on the forward strand.
CCTGCTTGTTTACTAGTTTGCAAGTCTAACTGAAAAGAAAGCGAAGCTATTTTTTTGTTTCATTTTTCTTTTAATTTTTAATTTACACTATTTATGAAATTTTTAATGATTACAATATAAATGCAGGTCATGACTATATTAAATACAAAATATACAAATCTGTATTACACCATGTCAGGTAGAATGTAAACACAAACTTATTCATTGATTGTTTTGCTTATATTTTTCATGTATAACTCAAAATGAAAACAATTATGTTGGTCACTCATACAAGGTACGCGTACATCCATAAAAAGTTGGTGTCTAATGCTCTTGCTTACGATATCAAAATATCAACCATTTGACTAAGTGGAAGAAGATTGTTTCAAGAAAATCTTTATATACTTGCTTCTTGGGTTGCTTTTATTATTTTTACTTCGTATTAAAAATGAGGTATACGATAAATACAAATCTTCGTTTAATACAGAAACTTTTCAAAAAATTTTTTTCTGTGAGTAATATACAATGGTAAGCTCTAATGACGACGTCAGAGGCGTCAAAAATTTTATCACTGTTAAAGGAATTTGTTTAAACAAAAAAAGTTTCGTTGGTGTTTCATTTGTTGTAGTCATATATACATTCTTTTGTGAGGATCAACGATGTACATGTTTTATACAACGATTTCGGTCACAATGGATGATGAAAGAAAACACTAAAAACAGATTTATCGTTTTCTCTTTTTTTTTATAAAGTGATAACGTTAGGGGGAAAAACCTTTGACGTAGTGACCCGTATATTAGTGATAAAAACTGTTTCAATAGAAAATCTAATGATATGAGAGTGTTAGGATCTTGAATCAAATTGGCACTGGTGGCGAGAAAGCCAAGGATTCCTGAACGGCGTTTTTTCGTATGGTCTCATGGTCTGTGGAATAGGAGAACGGCCAGATGTGTATACCGATTTGTATTTCTATATTCTTTGGAATCTGAGTATACTTCAAGAGTAGTTTTTTTACATACATGAAATGGCGTATGTTATTATCTTATTAAAAAAATGGGAAAAAGTGACAAATTTATTTTTTAACAGTGTCATATGTAAGTATATATGTGGATGATTCTCAATGATTTAGGCATTCAATAAAAGTAACCAGCAAAGGTGAATAAATTAGGTGCATTGCACTAAATTTAAACAACACTCTCTGGCATATATTTTTCAAGAATTAAATTTTATTTTTAAACCTGTTCAGCACCTTTTATTCGTTTTCTATCACTATACTATGGATCATTTAGAGTATTTATACTTTATATTTACATCTAATGTCAATATGATTAATTGAATTAAACACTATTACATTTATTATTTACAAGTGCGAATAAAAACTATTGACTTAGCAAAAAAAAAAAAAAAAAAATCGTAAACTACATCGAACCTTAGTAAACATCTTGTTTTTTAAAGAAAAAACAGCAAGTGACAACAACTTGACGTAGGTATAACTTTTTTAAAATCAGAAGTAGTAAAAAATTTCCAAGTAACATCCTCATTTCGTATGTATACAATGGATTAATTCAATAAGAAAAAATGAGCAGTATAGTGACGTTTGGCTACTCTATACAATAGAAAATATGTTGCATCAATTATAATCTTCTTTAAAACTAGTTTTGTATTGAAATTTTAAAGACGGGAGAGTAGACTTGTACAGAAAAACACGACTAAGAAGTATATTTATTCCACGATATAAAGTGAATCGGCCTTACATAATACAATTTTCGAGGCATTAAAAACAAGTTGATATGTATTACATGTGACTGGTGTGAAAATAACTTATAAACACAAGATAATCTACAAGTGAAAGTCTTAATATATCGTGCACGAGGTCAAAAGGTTACAAAGACGTTACATGGTATTGAATAACACTTGTATTACTGTCTGCACAATTACATACATAGTTTAAAAAAAATTTTGGTATTCAACGTAAAAATAGCCTTCTTATTATCTTAGCCACGGGTACTCTCGTGTATAATAAGAAACATCTTTGCGATCAATGGTAAAAGATCTTGCGGCTGCGTGTGATCGAGCAGTGGCTAACGAACTATTTTAAAAGTTCGATAAGTTGAGAAAAAATCATTGTTAGCGGAATTGCAAATGCTATACCTCGAAATAACAGTTTTGATGATTCAAATACGTTTAATTACATGACATAAAACTTGGTTGTTGATAGGTTTCTGCTTTTTGAATCTTTCATTAAATTATATTACATTTTTTTATTTAAAACAAGTAACTCAACTCCAATGAAAAAAATTGAACTTAATGGTAAATTAATACAAAGGATGCATTTGACATCTTTTTGTTAATACGTTTTTCGTAAACGAAATACTTCACAAAAGTGTATGACAATTGACAAAAAATGACCTCAATACAAACCATTTGTAATTTAGATAAAATTTCGCATTAGGTACAGATGCGAATCGGTCGTTAGACGCAGTGTGACATACTATAATTGTAATTTGAACTAGTGTATTACGGACCCTTACACTAAAGCTGCAACTAAATAATCCAATGAATATTAAAGGTCCATTGGTGTAACTAGGTACACGCATTATGATTATTTGACTCACACTTGAGCTTCCATACGTTAATTAAAAAGCCATAAATTATATGAATCTAACTCCATACGGGTAAACATAGTTTTATTTTAAATAACTGGTAATAACAGTAAACGACAACTCGGACAACGCTATCCTAATTTAACTTTCAGTTAAACAGACGTTAATCGATTTATTCATTATTTTTGCCAAGTGATAACTTTGGTGGGCGTATTTTTTTTTTTTAGCATCGGTTTGATACGTGAATCAAGGTCAGAGATTCTGTCATTAGCTGTTTTAGCGGAGCATAGATAGCAGTGTGGAAGTATTAGTGTGATCGAAACTGATGGACCAACTTTGGGTCCAACTCACACATGAAAGCAAATACAATTTTCTGTGTGCGAAAGACTAACGTGTATATAAGTGGATGCACAGAACTCAAACGTCTAGTTGGTGCAATCTTCAATAGTCGCGGAGTCGTAAAATTTGCAGTATGAAGCATCGAGTTTTGTCAATAAAGCTGCTACTTTTTGGGCTTGTTACTACAGTGGTTTCTCATACGTCACGTTTGTTTCTTTTTTTTTCTTTTTTCCACCGAATATTAATTTGCACAAACATCAGATTTTGATTTTTTAAAATAATTTTTACCATTAATATGTGTTGTAAATATTTAGGTACTCGTAAAACTATTGAAAGTGCTATATTCAATTCCCGTCAAAATATTTAAATATTACCCTTTAAATTAGCATGTATAAACATGTAATTTAGAAGAACTGAATTTTTCAAGTGCAGTTTTTGAATAGAATATTTCAAAATACAGTACATACCCCCCCTCTCCCCCTATTATCCTAGTCCTTAGCCCGACGTTCCGAACTGGCTCTGACCCCCTGTACCTCAGGCTAGCTCCTAATCAACTTAGTTACGACTGCTTTCTCACTTCTCTGCTTTTTTATTTTAAATGAAAAATAATTATTTCATTGATCCAAGTATTTTATTCAAAATTCAGATTCATCATGCCCTAATGATAGTTGCGTGGTCATCCAGGAATGTCCCAAACTTCACAAGCTCCTGCTTACTTTGGACCCTACGACATTCATAAAGTTGGCGTCACAAAGTTGCGGGTATGAAGGTGTATATCCCAAAGTTTGTTGTACAGAAGAGGAAATGAGCCATCGAAACGATTATAATGATCAAAATTATGTAACTAATTATCGTGACGTAATGAGTTTCAACGATATTATTCCAACTTCTGATATGGTAAAACATATCCATGGTGGAATCGCTACTTTTCTTCAAGAGTTTCCGTGGATGGCACTCCTAGAATATGACACACGTAAGTTTATGTCCATTATTTTTAGTTTGTACTCAATATAGTAGCTTGTAAATTTTTTTCTTATGGAGAAATTTATTCTGATCAAAGTTATTGGAACATGAAAGATTAAAAAGCGTGATAGTGACGAATAAAATGTTCTTAACTTGATATAGTGTGATGGCGTATATTTTTCATTCGGTAATTATATTTCATGAGGCGTAAATAAGACATATATTTTTAAGTGCCAATGTGTCATTTCGGCACATGAAAAATTTTTAGTCGAGGTTTTTGGATTTTCTTGTTGCTCTACATAACTAAAACAAGAAAATTACTAAAAAATTACTGATACTTCATGCCTCATTATCAAAAGCGTATCTATTTACTTTGCTAGCAATAAAAAAACACTTATTTTCCTTTAAAAAAAAAAAAAAAAAAAAAAAAAAGCGATTTTACAATTTCAAAATTTTATTCCTTACGAGTCCACAAGCTGAAAGCAAAAAATTTCACGCTATCATTGTTATCTATCAGATTATGATTAACCTTTTGACATGATATTTTAGATATAGTTTTATCAAAACTACAAATTAAACAGTCCAACAAACCATTTATATTTTTCTGATTACTGCAGCTGAAGGGATAAAAACATCCTGTGGCGGAGCCCTCATAAATCATAGGTACGTCCTAACAGCAGCTCACTGCGTCTCAGACAAGATCTTACCTGAGGATTGGTCCCTGACCGGAGTAAGATTGGGCGAATACAACACTGCAACAGATATGGATTGCACAGTTTTCGGTGACTCGGGTTTGATTTGCAACAAACACATCACCGTTGGCATCGAAAAATCAATTTTACACGAAAACTATAATACATATAATCATCAGTCTGACATAGCCCTTATCCGACTTTCACGTGACGTGGTCTTCACCAACTACATCAAACCCATCAGTTTGCCTAGTGGCCCATACATCCAGAAAAAACTAACAGTCGCTGGTTGGGGAAGAACCGAAAGCGGAATCTCGTCGGAAATTCTGCTGAAGGTTACTCTACCACTGGTAGATCCTGAGCTGTGCTCGGAAAAATACCAAGTCCAGATGCTTGAAAGCCAAATTTGCGTTGGTGGCATGAAAGGCACGGATTCGTGCAAAGGAGATTCCGGTGGTCCTCTCGTACAACTGGTCAAAAGTCCTTATACTAACTTGAAAAAGTGGGAGATTGTTGGCATTGTCTCATATGGCAACAGAATGTGTGGAACGGAAGGATGGCCTGGGGTTTACACTAAAGTGTATTCTTACGTTCCTTGGATTCTGAGCAAAATTGGAGAGTAAATGTGATTTTACAAAAGGAAAAAAAAATGTACTGATTATGTTACGATTTTATGGTAGTTGTGCATATAACTATGCTGATAAATATCAAGAATTTCAGCTTTCAGTAAAATAAATTGATGTATCAATAAATTGGATGGACTACACTATTTTTTTAACAAATACATAACATTACTAAGTAATTCTAAATAATTGATGCCATGATATTGTATGGACATATATGAAAGTTTGAGAGTATGGATGCATACATTTTCAAGTTTTTATCGCAGTCAGGGTCCAAAAATACAAAGTTACACACAGTATGCTTACTTAGGCAAATTTTAAAAAACCATGTACATTCCTAAGTATCCTTTTTTAACACAAAATAATAATTGAGTGGCCTATAATAGCTGTGTTTAATTTTTTCAAGAGCTTACTTCAAAACTTTGTAAATAAGCGTATGAGTGGTGCTGATGACCTGATACCAACGTCAAGTCAACGAAAAGAAATCATATTATAAGTACGTGAGTATAGGTGGCTAAGACAATTTTAATATGAAAAATTTCGTCTGGTGGAAGATGGTATATACTATATGATTGTTTGATTCATACTTGAGCTTCCATACACTAATCAATAAATCAAGAATTTTATGAAGTTAACTCTATCCGAGCACAGTTAGTTGTATTCGAAATTAAATAGCCATTTAAATGCAAATCAATACAATAACACATGCGAGTGGCTCTTGTCATACCACTATTTAAATATTTCGATTTTCGTTCGTTGTATGCAGTTAAGCGGTACATGCTGTTTTTATAGTTTTTATTTATTTGCTACTTGAGGTATTTTTCATTATTCTTAATAAAAGTAATTAGATGAAGTTATAATTTGTGTTATTTACTAATTTGTGTAAATACCTTGTTATTAAAAAGACGTTAATCGATTTGCTCATTATTTTTGCCAAGTGATAACTTTGGTGGGCGTAACTGACTTTCAGCATATATTTGACACGTCAATCAAGGTTGGAGATTTTGCCGTTAACTGTTTCAACAGAACATAGATAGCAGTATGGAAGTATCAATGTAATCAAAAATGATGGACCAACTTTGGATCGAACTCGTATCTGAATGCAATACAATTTTGTGTGTGTGAATGATGTGCTTTTGTATAAAAGGGCGCACATAACTCAAACGGAGTGTTGGTTTGGTCCCCAATAATTGCGTAGTCGTAATATTTTGCAGAATGGCAGTTTTGCTAAAGCATTGGGTTTTGTCAGTACAGTTGCTACTTCTGGGGCTTATTACTACAGCGGTTTCTCGTATGTAAAATTTTCTTCTTTTTCTTTTGACATTTTCAACCGAATATTTATCTGCACTAACATGTGATTTTGGTGTTTCAAATGTGATCTTTACCAGACATATACATGTAGTAAACATTTAAATTTTCAAATGTCCATTGAAAGTGCTATCCAACTTTCGTTAAAGTATTTGATTATTCCCCTTTCAATTCGCGTGTTCAAATAAATTATTCATAAATATCGAATTTATAAATACGTATATAATAATAATACTTTTAAATACAGTTTTTACATACTTTACTTTAAAATATACAGTGGCTGAAGACAAATTAAATTTATCATTTGAAAGGTTTTTTATTATAAACAAGAACTAATTACTTTTACTAAGTTAATTATTTTACTTCGGAATGGGCATGGAGAAAACTATTTTTGAGTAAATTTTTGTAAACAAAGTAGTTAAAATGCTGCATTGTTACAAATCTCAGCTTTATTCATCTTTTGAAAAGTTGACCTGATAATGGTGGTATTATAGATGACAATCACAATTAAAAATATTGAAAATTGCTCGTTTGTTGATCCATGTCATTAAAATTCAGATTCGGCGTGCCGTAATGATAGTTGCGTGGTCATCCAAGAATGTCCCAAACTTCACAAGCTCCTGCTTACTTTGGACCCTATGACATTCATAAAGTTGGCGTCACAAAGTTGCGGGTATGAAGGTATATATCCCAAAGTTTGTTGTACAGAAGAGGAAACGTACCACTGGATAGATTATAACGATCAGACATACAATGCCTTTATTGGTAAGAGCAACGAGCTGCCATCAATCCACAAACCAGCTCACTCAGGCTTTAAACCGTCAAGTGGATTTTTTCCAAGTATTAAACGTATGGTTGGAGGAACCATGACTAGACTTGATGAGTTTCCATGGATGGCACTTCTAGAATACTACACACGTAAGTTTATGCACATTATTTGATTGTATACTCGACATAGTTGCTTTGTATTATATATTATGTTGGATTTCATGTATACCCAGTGTATATTGCACGGTTCTTACATATACTTGACTCCTTACACCTCTACTTTCTCATCCCTATTGACAAGATGAGCTGGACAGGTGTAGGCTTTACTTGGAAAAAAGTCCCTAGAGATCCAGACATCATCCGAAAATCCATACTCATATACAAATGTGTTTATATTATATTTTATAAACTGTATAAGTGGTTTCTCGAGATCCTGGATACTTATCCTACCGAAAACAACCCGAGCAAAATTTTCCGATATTTTTTGATGGGTTTTGAACCCACAAAACTTTGAGTTTCCTTGACTACTAAGATTATAGATTATTAACCACTACATAATTCATCAAATCTTTTACAAAGCGGCTTTATACTTTTTTTCCATTTAAAAATATCTTACGACATTTCAAAAACTACAAAAAGTGTTTTAGATCGCATGTGTTTATTTTATTTTAATCGAATACAAGAGTAATAAGAATATGGTCTAAGATGTTTGTCTTGTTAATAAGTGTAAAAAGAAGTTTTTTGTTCAAGTAGTTGGATTTTTCGCTGTTCTGCAGATTTCAAACAGGAAACTTGCGATAAAATAACTTGATATCACGTGCCTCATTATCATTAGCATATCGGTTTAGTGTTTGCTTGCACTAACGAACACTTATTTTCTTTAAAAAAAAAACAAAGAGCGATTTTTTCCACATAAATTGAAAGTAAAAAAATTTCACGCAATCGTTGTTGTCTATTAGATTCTAATTAACCTATTGACATGATATTTTTATCAAAATTGCAGCTGAAGGGATAAAAACATCCTGTGGCGGAGCCCTCATAAATCATAGGTACGTCCTAACAGCAGCTCACTGCGTCTCAGACAAGATCTTACCTGAGGATTGGTCCCTGACCGGAGTAAGATTGGGCGAATATAATACCGCAACAAATCCAGATTGCATTGTTTTTGGTGACACTGGTGTCATATGCAATGACGAGTACGTTACTGTTGGTATCGAAAAGCTGATTATTCATGAAAACTACGACACCTTTATTCATCGGTCTGACATAGCCCTTATCCGACTTTCACGTGACGTGGTCTTCACCAACTACATCAAACCCATCAGTTTGCCAAGTGGCCCATACATCCAAAAAAAACTAACAACCGCTGGCTGGGGAAAGACCGAAACCGGAATCTCCTCCGAGGTTATGCTGAAGGTCACTCTACCACTGGTAGATCGTGAGCTGTGCTCGGAAAAATACCAAGTCCAGATGCTTGACAGCCAAATTTGCGTCGGTGGTGAGAAGGGAATGGATTCGTGCAGAGGTGATTCCGGTGGTCCTCTCATGCAACGCAATTACTATGACAAGTGGGAGATAGTGGGTGTTGTTTCATTCGGCAGTAGATTCTGTGGGACGCAAGACTGGCCTGGCGTCTATACTTATGTATATAACTACATTCCTTGGATTTTCAGCAATATTCAAGTGTAATTTGCCATTGTCTTGTGAGCCAGATGTGAGTGTCGTATATTAATGTGTCGTTTTAAGAAAAGAAAAAAAGAAAACGTAAGTGATTGTGTGATCGTGTTGTACTGTTTTTTTTGTGTATGTTACATTAATGCATCTAACGATTCTGCATTGCTGTGTTAGTCTTTCTAAATGTGCTATCGTCAATGGCGTAGTGGTAACCTGCCTCAGATATATTGTGAAGCCACAGCCTAAATAACTGTGCTACCCTCGTCTACATGTAATATTCTGATATTTAACTGTGAAAATAAATTATGAAAATCTTAGATGTTAATAAAATAAATGTATACATCAAAAAATTCGAGGAATGCACTAATTTTCAACAAACAAATTACCATAATCTTCCGCGTCACTTAAAGAAATTTTGTATGAGGTCGGTGCAAGGTAGGTATGCGTTGACGTACCTTAAATTTTAAGAATATTGGTGCATGTTTTTGAAAGACAAATTTTTATTTTTAGTTTTGGTCGAATCTGTGGATCCGTTGGAAAAAAGATTCGTACTTGCATAATCTCATTAAAAATAGTCCCTTTAATCCAAATTTGCATATACCAATTCTAAAAGTTTGACGCAAGTGGTTTGAACAATGATTTTCTTAAGAGAAAGTTTTTTTTTAGCGATTCATAACAAAATACATCTTTTGCAAATTTTCCCTAAAATTTATAGTGTCCGAGACATTCATTATTTAAAGTTTGAAAAAATTCAAGCATGGACATGGACAATTGATCTCTTACGCGTTATTATTTTCTAGAGAGAATAAGAAACAATGTGAGGTGGGTATATTAATACCTTCAACATGTTCTAGCACCTGCAGCTGTCTAACTTCTATTTAAGCGAAATACTTTTGATTGTTTACCGTCATTTTCCTTTTAAACATTATCAAAATAATACATTTTAATGCTTGGTATAGCTGATATTTCATATTAGTCCGGGATTTAGAAAAATTACCCAATATTTTTGAGTTCGTACAAACTCTACCAAATTTTTCTTACGGATTTTAAATTACTGAACATGATTTTTTTACTTATACCAGAAACAGACATACAGTTTTTAAATTCACTTATACAAAGTATAAACTTATTTTTATACATGAATTAATACAACTATTTATTTAAAAATGTATACAATTATTAACGGTATACTTGCCACGGTGACGCACCATAAAAAAACTGCTTTTAAAATAAAAAAAAAGGAATAAAAATTTCAATGGCTTCGTCTGACGTAAATCGAATAGGCCATGGAAACCCCCGTGGATCTCGGACCATATACGCGTCTGCGCGAGGCTTTCGTCTGAGCTGCGACAGTAAATTATCGATGACGCACACACGCGTAAGTATAATCTGCTTTCAAACGGGGAATCCCGTTCGTATCCGCATGAACGTCCAGCCTAAAAAGATTTATCACTACGTAACGAAACACCGGACCGTTTGAAATAAGTAACATTTTTTTTTTTTCTAGTTTACTTGCGCTTCAGCGTGCAATTTATCATTGAACTCGCATAGTGTGTTTTTAAACAAGACTCTTGGTTGTTGAGTCAAAGTGACTCAAGACTGCGCGGAGAAAAACAGGTAAAGAGTTGAAGTTACACAATTTAGGTTTACAATGTACAGGTACACACTAGTTAAAACGCACAGGTGTCAAAGTGCACACGTCATCGGGCCGTTTCATAAACACGCATCGATTTAATCCACCCATTATTAAATAAAATGTAATTTTGCATTCAACGGAGTGACGTAACTTTCAAGTTTTTAATCAAGGAGCGTGGAAAAGCGCTAGACATTTAATTTTTTATTTTTCACGGTGCAGCAACAATACGTCATTGTTTTTTTTTTTTTTTTTTTTTTTTTTTTTTTTAGCATGACTGCTTCACAATAATGTCGTACGTTTTTGTAATAGAGGAAAAAAAAACGTAACACCTATAATAAACTCGGTATTTATCCTGTAAAAAAATTATGATTAAAAAGGAGGCGTGGTCCACCTATATTTGCACAGTGCAATTTTTTTGCGTTAAACATTCATGACTAAGTAGTAATCTTTGCGTTTCAGAAGTCAGAACCACTAATAAATAATGAAAAAAGAGTCTTGCTTAAAAATTACGCCAACGTTAAAAATAGCTGACAATAAAAATTTTTTTTTTTTAAATTTATAGTAACGTTTCACATTTGAGAGTATACGATCTAATGACGCCGAAAACGTTTGTAAAATACAATTTTCCATACTTTATCTTCTGAAAAAAAAAAAATCATCACCACGTGGGGAAAAATTTTTACATAAATTTGTAAAAATTAGCAATCTTCCGGTGCACGTTTTAAAAGTAATTTTTCATCACGTAAACATTTCTGCTTGCAAAAAAGTGTAGTTTCTTGTGTAAATGCAACCTGTTTTTTTGTCAATATCATTATCGATCGTTTGCGTGCGAATTCACACGTCACCAGATCGACGATTGGCTCAAAGAAACAGCTCATTCAAATTTGTAGTGTGTAATTCTTGGAACAAAAAAAAAAAAAAATTGGTCTTCTATATAAAACATCGGAACTTGGGCTAAAAAGTTTGTCAAAAAAAGAAATTTTATGAATAAGCTAATAAAATTGCGATAAATTGATTCGTCCGACAACGATACGTTTACAGATTATTCGCGGAGATTCACGTAACACCTTTTTTGGTGAAGATTGTCGAAAAAAAAAAAAAAAAAAAAAAAAAAATCAGTTGTCCAAACACAGGTAACGCGTTTTACCCGATTGTACTCGACTCGCGAGCCCGTGGAAAATTATGCGAGACGTATTGTTTACGCTTGCTCGCACGTCGCGCGATTACAACTGCCAAGTACTTACTTTAAAAATTTTATTGGGGAAAAGAAAAAAAAAAAAAAAAAAAAAAAAAATTGCAGCCTCGCGCAAATGATCGACCGAGTGCTCGTCAATGTGAGCAAATGTGTACGCAACTTTCAGACGCGTGTGTGTATATATACGACAGCCGCTGAAATCAAGGCCGACAAAACTGAGGGGAGGGGGAGAAAAAAAAAAAGAGACAAAAATCGAAGCGGAAAAGATGGAATGAGCGTGAAGATCGGTAGAAAGAAGAGAGATGGGTAGAGCATAAACTATGTACGTATATGCACACGCGCGCGAGTCTCAAGCGCGGGAAAACACAGGCAAAACCAGAACTGGTTTGCACCGCTGGTGGAGAGATATTATAATATCCTCGTGCAATTGCACGCTCGCGACTGTAGGCTAAACGGTGTCCGCGCACGCTGTACTCCCGAGCCGCAAGATTTTCGATCGGCAAGAATCGGTTGACATACTTTTTTTTTTTTTTCCCAACAGCGGTACACCGTAGCATCAGTTTTGTTGTTTGGAAAGTTTTATCCGTTACAATGGCTCGCACGAGGACGCTAGACAAGGCCAAGCCGACGATCGTCGCACTGGTGGTACTCGCGCTGTTGGCCAGAAGCGGGACCGCACGTAAGTACTTCATAGGTATGTGCAACACCCGTAGATAGGTAAATAATTGTTTTGCCCTGCATGCAAGCCCGGATGACATCAGTCACCGATCCTCGAGTACGGGAGGACACGGTGCAACCTCGAACTTTCACGGATTGGATTTTGGCTCTTCAAGCCGCGTGTTTGCGCGGACACGCTCGGGGGTGCGGATGTTTGCCCCAACATTCTAAACGCTCGGTTACCCTTTACAACCACCTCGGAGTTATACATGCTGGTTGAAAGATGGGCGCGTTCGTTTCACTCTCTTTATTGTTATTAATTTTGTTTTTTTTCTTACCACGGGCAAAAAATGGCACTTTGCGCCCTCGGTAAGAAAACCATTACACGCGACTCGGGACCCTTCGATCGCTCATGTTTGTACTTTGTGCCCTAGTGACGTACCATTATTGCTTTATTTCTTTCAATGTGGAATTTTCTTGTTTTTTTGGTGGATACACGAACGAGGAAACATTTTTGTCGAATTCGTCAGATTAGTTGGGGGGAGGGGGGGGCAGGGAGGGAGACACGTTGCATACTTGATGAAAAAACGTCACACCGATCGGAATGCGGTTTGTTTTTTTTTGTTTTTTTTTTTTTTCCAGTCAATAATGATGATAATTTCTCGATATTGCAGAAGTCGTGTATCCCGACGAGGGTGGGTGCATAGCGCCGAGCGGCGTAAGGGGTAATTGCATAAACATCAACAACTGCCCTGGTATCTTGGCTCTGCTGAAAACGAGGCCCGTGAGCCCGGATGCCATGGGCCGAGTGCTCAAGTCGCAGTGCGGCTTCGAGGGCAAGACCCCGAAAGTTTGCTGCGAAAGAAACGTGAGCTCTACACATATTATGTACACAAGTCCTACCAGTGGCACGATAAAATCGGGTGGATTATAATTGACAGATCACCCCGACGGAGCGGCCCGTGCAGCCGGTGGACGACACGCAACCTCCGGACGTGACCAAACACCCGAACTTGCGTCTGTTGGGTTACAAGAACTGCGGGCCATTCAACTCCGACAAAATCATCGGTGGCAACGTCACCCGCATCAACGAGATACCCTGGATGGCCCTGTTGTCTTACGACACTGGCAAGGGCCGGCCCGAGTTCCGCTGCGGTGGCTCCATCCTCAACAAGCGCTACATCCTCACGGCCGCCCATTGCGTCGCTCAGTTGCCTCCTGGTGCGTTTTTCTCTTCTTTTACTCCTTTGGTTCTTTTTTTTTTTTTTTTTTTTTTTTTTTATTGGGGAGAGAGTAGGGGACTTTTCGACTCCTTTTTTGCATCCACACTCGAGATTGCCGCGTCGTTCAAATAAAAAAGCTGGTTTCTCTCCTCAATCGTAAATTATAAATTCATTTGAGTACAAACCGACAGAGTTCAAGCATATATTTCTATACACGGCAGGTGTTACGCAATCATGTTGTGCGATAAGAAAAATTTGCAAATGCGAACAAATAGTCGTTAAAACGACAAAACAAACAATCACCGACGAAGGTGTCCATCGCCGTGGAGGATAAATATATATCTCTTCGAAGCGGTAAACTCATAGGTTATATAATGATTCGTTGTCTTTTTATTTATTTATTTATTTTTTTTCAATTATGAATTAAGAATCCTCGGTGCCACTGATTTACAACTACGATAAATCACCGGTGAAATTGTTTAATTGTTTTATTTGATGCAGATGTAGCGTCGTGAGCCTCGATAAGAGTTTTATCGAAAATTTCCGGGTACACGCACGTAAAATCTCTTTAACGTTAAAATAAATACGAGAGGTGTTACAAGTCCCCAGATACATCATTGCACGGCAACTAGAAATAACATGCACACCTATTGGTGACAAAAAAAAAAATATATATATTTAATAATTTGATCTTTTCTCCTCAATGGATGATGTAACGAACAATGACCCCTTTGGCTTTCAGGGCTGCGACTGATAGGCGTGCGCGTGGGCGAGCACGACTTTGCGAAGGAAAGGGACTGCGAGGCTGTGGGCACTTCCGAGGAAGTTTGCGCGGAGCGATACCAGGACTTTCAAATCGAGAGCGTCACGTCCCACGAAAAGTACTCGACGGTCAACTACCACAACGACATTGCCATCATCCGAGTGAATCGCGACATCGACTTCCGGCCGGACAACGTCAAGCCGGTTTGCATGCCGATCGGCTCGTCAGCCAAAATCTCGTCGAAAAAGGTAGGCACGAAAAACTCGTGAACGAGCATTGTGTACAATACATACGAGCATTTTTCATTGCCCCGATGCAGCTGATGGTGACCGGTTGGGGCGTGACGGAGCAGAGGATCGCGAGCACGGTGCTGCTCAAGATCTACCTGCCGATTTATTCTCAGGACGAGTGCGCCAAGACGTACCAGAGACAAGCGGCAATTTGGCACAAGCAGATCTGCATTGGTGGAGAACAGGGCAAGGACTCGTGTAGCGGTGACTCTGGTGGGCCCCTGGTCGCCCCGTCGGTTTACAACGGCACGCCTCGTTACGTTCAGTACGGCGTCGTCAGTTTTGGCATCAAATTGTGCGGGACCCAAGGCTTTCCGGGCGTTTACACGAGACTTAACTTCTACCTCGATTGGCTTCTCGATAATATGCGCGATTGACGACCACGACAATGATGATGATGATTGTTACTTATTTTTATATCCTTCCGATGGTGGTGCGTTTGAACTACATGCCAAAATAACGACTTGTTTTGCATTTGTTTGCTTCGCTCTTTTTTCCTTACCTTTTTTTTTGCGCTCAACCGCGTCATTGTATGAGCTATCATTCTATACTTGGACGTGCACCAGTACGCGATGAGCGCCGTTTTTGCGCGAAAACAAAAAAAAGACGTTTTTTTTTTTTTTTGTCTTTCATTCATCATCGTTATCGACGCATTCTTCCGTGAGTGTGTGTTTTTTTTTGTTATCTGTAGAGGTGCGTAAAAGTAAAGAGCCCCCGAGGCTTGTGTTATTCTTGACTGATTGGATGATGGATGTTGTTTAACGCATCGTACGCCTCGTGTGGCTTAGTTATTAAAAGTGCGATTTATTCTAAGTATTGTACGCACACGCTTATGTAAATAATATTTGTTAACAAAGAAAAATTTCGATTATTTGCGAGATGAAATTTTAATTCAATTCATCGACAATACTCATATATGTTTCATCGAACGTGTACTCAATAATTTATTTTTCGTTGTATTATTACTGTAATAATTACTATTATTATTGTTATTTTATTTACAGTCTTTGGTTGTGAAACTCGGAGGTATTTTTTTGCGAATCCTTAAATATCGAGTATGCGTACACGTCCATAAACTATTAATATATAATACAAGCTGCAAACGTATTATATGTTTTATAATTAATATTGCACTTGGTACTTATATCTATAATATAATATAAAAATTTTTGTTGTTGTTGTTTTTTTCATCCATAATAAAAAATAAGACTGCGCGTATTTGTAAACGTATTACCAAGCAACAATAAAATATTTACGATAAAATGAACACAAACATTTAACAAGGATACATTGTTGGAGAACCCATTTGTATGACAATTCTAATGATCGTATATATATTTAAAAGGTCAATACAGTACTACCACTTAAAATATGTATCCACAATAAGTGTGTATCCGATGGAGTATTTGAAAAAAGGTTATTAAAAACTATCACAGCGTTATTTAATTCTAGTTTGTTGCAATGGCCATTTTATGCTGTAAAAAATTACTAATCTGAATAGAACGCAACTCTCTCGAGTACTGCACCACCATATTCTGTGACCATAATTATGATCATTCGTTAATTTTATTAAATAGTTTTTTCATCAACTCAAGTAATTGTGATCGCGACAAAAAGGAAAAATGTTTCAAATCCCAAAAAGAACATATTATCACTCAACAAGCATAATGAACTTTTTGGTAAGGTCCAACTTGAAGCATGGCAATCGGTACGCTCACCCCCGAACCCAATCTTGCAAAGGAGTCACTCCTTTTCTTGAGCATCCCCACCGAGCAGGGCGCGTTTTTCGCGCTCCTCGCGCACCCGACTGCTCGCCGAATCCACGGAAAAGCTCCCTTCGTCCTCGATGAGCTCCGCGGTCTCGTTGATGGACACCTTGAGCGGACCCCTGTCGTTGTTCTTTCTCTTGTCGGTGCCGGCGAGCCTGTATGACACCAAAGAGCCGCTCCACGGGCAAACCGGGGGAGTCGGCGAGCTCAGCGAACCCGAGCTCGGCCTCGAGTTGTTGTTGCTGTTCAGGCTTATGTACGACTCGGTGCTGCTCGAGCTCTGGTGCTGGCCCACGGGCTTCTTCTTTTTCTTTTTCTTCCCCCTGCCAGAGATACGCTCGCCCTTCGTCGGGCTATCCCTGCCGCGGTGGAAGCTCTGCAACAGCGTCTCATCCTCCAGACGGAGCCGGTGATGGTATGAGATTTTTTTATCTTTCGTTAGTATTGGTGATGCTTTTTTTCGAGGTGGGACGGGGGTGGAGAGGATGAGTTTTCAAGAAAAAGAAGACAGACAATTAGGACGATATGGTTACACACGCGCGATTGTACGAATTGTATGGGAGAGCGAGTCACCTGCGAGTATCGTTCGAAGAGGGTAGGTATGCGGGTGACGCGGTCCAGCATCAGTTCCATGTGCAGCTTGTGGCGCTCGGCTTGCTCCCGAGCCTCGTCCCGCCGCAGGGACGCCCGAAAGTCCAAGTCCCTCTCGTGCTCGTGTCTTCAAACATCACAAAAAAAAAAAACCACTGTATCGTCTATCATCGTCATTTCCCGTGTATTGTACATTAAGCACTTACCGGGCTGCGAAGCGAAGAGCCCTCCACGCGGGCTTTCTACCGATCAGCGTCTTGCGCATTTGTAGCATCTGCTCGCGACGCTTCTCCTCCAGCCTCTCTTGGATCTCGCGCTCCAGCTTTTCCCTAAAGCAAATCCATCGCTACAGCTCTCCGTTTTTTTTCAAATAATACACGTTAAACAGAGCACGTGAAAATTACATGCGTGTACACTGAGAGAAAAAATAAATAAATAAAAATTTCCTGTGCTGGAATGGTAATCTGGTACTGTTCGATCGTTTGGAGACTATTTACCATTTGAACAACAATAATACCATAGAAATTACTGTCCAGAATAATGGTAAAAATTATAGGTTGGCCGGAGTAAAAACTCCCCCAGATGATCGTACCAGCACAGTGATGTTTATTATATTTGTCTCTCAGTGAAGGTATTTTCCACAAAGAGAAGATGCAACGAGGCTGAAATCTCGTTGCAGGGTACACCCATACCTGGCAGCTTGGGCCCTGAGTATGGCCGCGAGATTGGTGCCGTGGATGGGTAGGGTGGACACGAGGGCCGAGCACCTCGAGTGCTCGGTGAGGAGGGGGGCGCAGCAGCCCCTATTACCAGCGATGGAGCTGCAGCTGCGCGAGCGCGACGAGGCCGTGCTCCTGGCCGCGGACCTCGAGCGCGGACACGAGGCCGACCGGCAGCGCTCGCGCCTCGCCATGGACGGAGGCAGCGAGGCCGACTTGAGCAACTCCGAGGCTCGGATGCGCTTCTGCAACTTCCTGGCGGTGGGAGAGAACTCTTGTTTTTTGTTTATTTGCGGTGGGGATTCAAAGCTATCCGTATAATATACGTGGGTCCCACCTGAAGTACTCCTCCTCGAGCATGCGGTCGTAGACGTCGGCGCTGAAGAGGCCCCGCGGCACGGGGTTCGC
Organism: Copidosoma floridanum; assembly: GCF_036245765.1. Lineage (NCBI taxonomy): Eukaryota > Metazoa > Arthropoda > Insecta > Hymenoptera > Encyrtidae > Copidosoma > Copidosoma floridanum. The sequence continues at coordinate 33,458,198 of NW_028321890.1, forward strand.
CTTGAAGCGAGTGGGGCCGCGCTTGCCGGTACTGTTGGTCAAGGTGCGCCCTAGCTCGGGACTCGAACGCGACAGCGCGCGCAAGGCTCGACGCTCGCACTCGAGCTTGAAGGGCCGCACCTGCGACAACAGGCTCAGCGCGCTCTCCTCCCGCACGATTCGGCTTCTGTCGACGATACTCGGACAATTTGACGATGAAAGGGTAGGCGTGTAAGAATAGGAGATAGAAAAAGTCAAGGGTGGGAGTCGAGGGGCTCGTTGTTATTTTTCGCTGGTGAAGAATCGCGTGAAGAATTTTGTATACCTTTCCTCCTTTTCCGCCATGAGTTTGTCGTAGAGGGGTATTTTCGAGGTGAGGGGCACCGGTCTCATGCGCCGCTTCTTTGCCGGGTTTCTACCCTTGCTCGGTTGCTGCTTCAACTCGGGCTGTTCGCTCAGGTACTTTTCCGTGTCCTCCCTTTTTTTTTTTTCGAAAAAACAAAGGGTAAAGTTGCGTTTTATTTTATTTTGGCGCACGCCTATAACGTGTATACCTGAGCCCAAAGTTGAAGGGTTTTGTAGCCGTGGGCTGCCAGCGCTCGGGGCTGAGGGACGGCAAGCTCTTTGTCTCGACTTTTACCCCCGGCTCGTCGCTCTCGTCGGCCGGGCTCTTGGACTCGCTGCCCGAGCTCCACACGCTGCACTTGTCCAAAGACAGGATCTTCTCGTTGCGCAGGGTCTTTGCGGCCTTTCCGCGCTCCCTGTGCAACCACAACTCGGGATCGTTGCGCCTGTGTTTTTTTTTTTTTTTCACGTAAAGAATTTGAACAAAAACAAAAAAACTATTAGGCATGCACGTGCAAAATTCACAGTTTAGGTAGAGGCAACTTTCACTTGAATCCGCGAGACTGCGCACCGTTGAAGTCTCGAGACTTTTGCAGTTTTAGTTAACGAGTAAAGGTACACTTGATACGAAAATAAGGCGGAATAAGACTGCAAGATGCCAAATCATCCATTCTCTTTTCGAAACAAAAGTTGTTCCGACTCGGTATAGGGAAAGCGTCGATTGGCTGACGAAACGTTGATCTGCACTACTTAACGGGCAAGTGACCGATTGCTCCTCAAGTATGGCTTTGTTAGTCATTAAAGTGTGAAAAAAAAAAAAGGACAAATCGTTGGGTTACCCGTATACCTGTAGGTGAGAAAATCCTGATCCTCGGCGAGACAGGAGAAATTGCCCAAGGGGGGACTGTTGTCCTGCTCCAATAAGTTGCACCGTCTGCCCTTGAGGGCGAGATCGGTAGGGAGGTTGTTACGCTCGGTGCAACCTCGGGGCGATTTGCTGCACGCTCGAGCCGTCGTTTCCTCACTTTTTCCGCTCGGAGTGGTGTCCCGTTGGATCAGGGGGCACGAGTTGTTGGCGGCATCGTCGTGATCCGCCTGCTCGAGGCAGTTGCGCAGATTTTTCAGGAGCATGCGCTGCCTGCGCTTTAGGTGGTCCAGCTTCTGCTTGAACTGCTCGTTCGTCAGGTGGTGCATGTCCTCGTGGCAGTCGCCGTCCCTACGATGCACGTGCTCCAGAAGCTTGTGCTCCTCGCGGGCGCTCAACAGCTCGCTTAGGATTCTGTTGTCCATTCTGTTAAGGATTTTTTTTTTTTTTTTTTTTTTTTTTTTTTTTTTTTTTTTTATAGTCTTCACATGTTGTAAACAAGTGGCTTGATTCATGCATAAAACTAAAACAATTTATTCATGACTTCCAAGATTTTGAGCAAACACAAAAAGTGTAATTATAACATGTTGTATTGTTTATCTTTCAACCTGCTTAAAAGTATAACACTTTATTATAGTATACTATTTGGCTGCAACAAGTAATCAACAAAACGTTTAATTCTTAGTTAAATTGACAATTGAAAGTTAATTTTCGTGTACAGCCGAAAAAAGTTGGCTGTCATTAAAAATAAAAATATTTTATGATTTTTTTTATTTCAAAGAATAACTAATTTTAGCGTAAAATACATACATTTAAAAGAATGAATGTTTTTATAAAACTGAAAAATTGTACTTTTTATTAAAATAGTTTACTTTTAAAATATCTTATAATATAAATACTTAATGTAAAGGGAGACTCATCAATTACATTGGTATTTTTTTTTTCTTCAAATTTTCAAGTCTTAAGATATGGCACTCGTAACTTTTCGTCGACACAAAACAGTTAATGTTTTTTTTTGCCATTTGGACTAAAAAAATCACATGATTGATAAGATCGTGCAGTGCAAAAAAAAAGTATTGTTTTAATGGGATCCACATATAATGCCCCATCTCGATATTACATCCAAAGCACCAGAAAAAAGAAAATGAAAAAAGTTCGGACAACAAGAAAAAACTTGCCTATGAACACAGACGATAAGGACATACAGAATGTCGACTTAACAGAGCTTTGGTATATAGTACGTACCTGCTGCACCGGTCCTCTTCCCTCCCACAGGGCAAAGTCACCAACGACGCCGAGTGCGACTTTGTAGGTAAGATAGACTTTTCAGTTCTTGGCCTCTCGTAAGCCGGCGTCGGTTGTCGGCTGTACGGGTCCAGCGGCACTTTGACGCACGAGTGCGCAAACGAGGCGCCCCTGTGCTCCGTCATTTGTCGCCGGGGGGTGCGTTAGCAGACTGTCCACTGTCCGACCGACGCTTCTTGTTTCGTCTACCCCCCGATGGCCCAACGAGGAATCGATGTATACCCTCCCGCTACGTGTTACATACGCTCAAGCTCCTACTGTAGGCGTAGCCTTGGCAACACTTTACGTGCAACACAATGCCCGTACATATGGTATATATGTATACCTTTATACCTATGCTCGTCGACGTCGCATGCACGAGCTTTCGTTGAGCTTCGTTCCGCAGGAGAACGGCTATTGGCTGTCCTTTTTTTCCAAGCTCTGATAGCGTTCGAGCTTTTGTATCGAAGGAACGCATTTATTAGGTATGTATAGACGTGCTGACAAAACGTCGAGCCTGTATAGCTATAGAATTTCGTTATTATGGATTTTTCTTGGAGCTCGTCGGAGAATTTCTACAAACCATACGACACTGTCATGTTTCACGTCCTATAGTAAAGTTACGTTTTTTTTTTTTTTTTTTTTTTTTTTTTATGAGTACACATTTTTTAATACATCCACTTGAAAAGTCCAGGAACGAGCTTTTTCGCCATTTATTGCTTGAGGTTCGGTTTGATGATTTTATTTGTAGAGACCACCGCATCAAACTGAATTAACATAATATAACGACGTGTGTATAGGGACATATTGTGCGTTGAAACGAAATAATGTATAAACAAAGTTTGAAGCACCAATATTTTTTTTTTCCTGTTTGTGTAAAACGACGCATACTTTATTAAACCTTATACAAATCACATATTTACAGTGAAAAAATGAAAAATATATATGTATAATATGTTACACGCAGTGATTGCACTTTGTACAGATATATGTATTATACCTGGTCGGGTATGATAGAAAGAGGATAGAAAAGATGCGGGGGAAGGATAAGGGATGTTCACTTGGTACTCCTGTCGCTGCTACTGGAACGATAAATAATCAAGCTCGTGTAACGAGTCACCCTCGAGATCAAAGAGGACTTTTTCGAGGATCTCGTTTCGTTTGAATTCTCGTTGCTCGAGGCTCGCTCTGCAAAGAAAAAACCTCCGCGTTACGTGCATCGATAGATCCACAAAGTCGTTGCGAAAAGTCAAAGAGCAACAGGAAAAAAAAAAAAAGGGGGGGGATATGTTTGATCAAAATGAAAATTAAAGATAGTCACCCCAATAACCCCAAACGGGCGGGTTTTAGCAGATTTTGGTGTATTTACCGGAGCTCGATGACCTATTGCGCTTAACCAAGTGGTGGAGGAACTTGATCAGCGAGACCCGCAGCTCGCGACTGAACACCAAGTATATCCAGGGGTTGACGCAGCTCGTCAGACTACTCAGCAAACTCAGAATCGTAAACGCCGGACCTGCGCAAAGCACGCGTGCGTATGAAATTGAAAAAATTCGTGACTGTAGGTATGAAAAACAAAAAAAAACACAGCATACCAGTGTAGAAGGGCGACTCGGCGGCACCGGGTACCCAGGTAGCCCACAGTTGGCAGCCAATGAAAGGTAAGCTCGAGGCCGCGTAAAGGATGACGACGGCCAGGGTCTGTTTGACCGTGCTCATCTTGGCCTTGGAAATGAGGGCGTGTTGGTTGCGCGCCTGATTGGACAGGGCTTGCTGCTGCTGTTTCTCGAGGTTGCCCAGCACTAGGACGTCCCGGTTGCGCCAGATGCTGCAGCAGATCCGGGTATACGTGAACGACAGCACGCTGAACGGCACCAGGAACACGGTCAAGCTGTACCTGCACGGTGGACGTGGAAACATCATAGTTTTTTTTTTTTTTTTTTTTTTTTTCATTTTCAATCCTGCATCGGCTGTCTTGTTGATTATATTTATTGATCCATGCAGTAGTATACGCACCAGGTGACGTAGATTTTTTGCCCGTGACCGGTGAAGGTTGCCCAGCAGTCCCACACGCCAGCCGATACTATTTGAAGAGAGAAGATAAACACCTGGAACACGCAAATAATACGCCTTACTAAGAGAACCACTTCCATCGGGGGGGGGGGGGGTCAGATTTTATGTGGAGATTAATTATTACAGATATGTCTATTTTTAGGAAGAGAGGGAGTCAGATGTGGCAGGTGAACTTATTTGGGCCACGTACCTGGGGTACACAGAGGATGAGGGCGAGCACCCAGGCGCTGTACACCATGACTCTCGACCTTCTCGAGGTCGTCCGGCAGTAGCTTAGTGGGAAGCAAATGGCGTGGTACCTGTCGACTGCAGTGGCTATGAGGATGTAGGAGCTCAGGTACGAGCCCAGCGGTTGGCCGAACTTTACCATCTTACACAGCACATCTCCACCTTTGAATCTATGGGCATCATTTGTTTTGTACGATGCAAAGTGGGGAAGAGAAAACAAACAAAAACATCAAACATGGATTAACTGTATGTCGATGTCCATGTGATATTTCACGGCGCACATTTTAATTTAGTGATGCGAGTATTTGGAACCATAGCGAAATTCAATACGGAGTAGGGGAACAGTTAATTCATGTCTGCGTGTTTTATACCACATAATTTGGTACAAATTAATTCAATATTAAAAAATAAAGATACACCGAGATCTTTTGAATTTTTTTTTTATATTAAAAATTAGGATAACGATACGCTTTCAAATAAATTTTTGGAGACAATAATACGATTTTCATGATCATTGAGATAGATGTTTATAGATGACCTTTTTTTTTAATATTCATACAAAAGATGCTTATTCAAGAATTGTTTGGGATGATAAATTAATAAAAAAATCTTGGGAATATTGTATTTATAAAAGACATATTTTGAGGAAATTTTTATGATTATTTAAGACAATATGTTTTCAAAAAAATTGGAGAGGTGACACATTTTGTTGAATTGTAATAACGCGTTTTTAAATATTCGAACATATGATACATTTTCAACATAATTTGGTCATAATCAACAATTATAACCCATGAATAAACTAAAGAATACGTGATCAAAGAAAGTATTTCTTTAAAGGTGATTGTTGCCAAATGTGATCGTTTACTCTTATCGTCTTTTTACAAGTGACGTACTTTGAAAAACATCAATTATCCAAATTTGTACGCCGTGGAAAATTCATTCTAATACAATTGTTTACAAAATGTTATCGATACTAAAAATTATGTCATTATGCCGCGTAGAAATCAAATTATTTTGAATAAAAAAAATAAAAAAAATGTTTTTTACAAAACACATTTTTTAGAAAGTTATAAATAAAAGAACGTGAAGTACAATGTAAAGAAAGTACACTTTATCATGCAGGTTTGCTCAAAACATTAGGATGCATGTTTTCAAGTATACTAAATAAATAACAACTTGTTAGTTAACAAAAAATAGCATTATAAAAACAAAAATAAAATTTAATGAAAGAATGGTGTAATCAATTTTTTTAGCCACTACAAAAAAAAACGGATAAAAAAAAAATTTCAATTATAAAAAAAAAAAAAATTCCTTGGATGAAGATATTTTTTAAAATAAAGTTTTAACTTTTGGATGCAATGAACAATATTATCGTTATAATTTTATTTTTCATTTTTAAGACACGCTTGAATGAACCGATAATCGATACAATTTATCGATAGAAAACTCATATGTACTATTTATTTTCTACACTACTGTACGCTTACTAAAACAAAGAGAAATATATTTAAAATAAAGTAATTGCCCACGTTTGCGTTAAATTTAAAGAACAATTGATTCTATAGTTTCCAATACAAGTCGTATCACCCCTTATCCGAGTTCTTCGATCGGTTGACGTTTTTTTTTAAATTTTTTTTTTTCAACAATACCTCGATAAGACTCACTAAATCACGCAAATCACACAAACCCACCTATACGTAATATCCCAAGCCAGTTGGGGCAGCACATTGAGCAGTCCGGTGGTGAGATCGGCGATGCTCAGATGCATCACGAAAAAGTGCATGCGCGTCAGCCTGTGCCTCCTGCCCCTGTACCGCCTCAAATAAATGGCGAAGAGCACGAGGCCGTTGCTCACGACGCTCACGGCCAGTATGAACCCGAGCAGGGCTATCTCCCAGAAGGCGAGATCCTCGTCCCGCCAGTCCTCACCCTTGGAGCCGGTGCCCGAACCCGTGGTGGTGGTGACCTCCATTAGATCAGCTATAGCGACTCTCCTGTTTTGGTGCACTAATCGACTGGCGATGCTGCTAACGGTTGCGGCATTGATCGAGGGCCCAAGTGAGGCTGATTTACAGATTTTCAATGGAGAGCTGCACGACTGTTGGCGGTATTGTTTCAAGGCCCCGGTCGACGCATACACCTTGAAATATCGCTGCCGGCGTATTTTTCATCTTCCCTGCCGACAACTTTTTCTGTGCACGAACAAAACCATTTGGAGGATAAGTACATTTTTTTTTTTTTTTTTTTTCTTTTTCACACGCAATATAATGGTACGGTCATTGAGCGGAGGAAGGATATGTATACTTCTAGACGATCTAGGCGCTCGATTCAATGAGGCGATCTGCAAAAAATACGCGTGACAGTTGGTCGGACAAGTTATTTGCGGAGGTTGATTATTGTTAATCGCATTGACTTTTACGCGATGCCGAACACAAGTTGCTCCGATGTTTACCCACTTCAGATTGATAGATTTATATAAATTCGTCACATACGTGGCTCAAATTAATCACTCTTATATTTAAAACCCAAAATTAAGTAAGTATATATCAGGATTTTTTCAGAAAGTATTTTCGCGAGTCACAAGTAAAAAATATGCCTTTTCTTGGTGAATAGATTCGAGTTCAATTTTTTTTTTTTTTTTTTACGAAAAAAAAAAAGCTTTTCTTACAAACTTGTCTGCCACTCGTGTGAATCTTATTCCTTGAAACTTGGGAAAAAAAAAAAATAATAGTCTTATAACAATAGTAAATAATATTTTTCACTGAAAAAGTGCACTATGGAAGAATATATTATTGGAAAACTCATGTTGAAAAAAAAAAAAAAAAAAATGAAATTCCGTCGAAACACGCACGAACGGAGTTGCGGGCGAAGCGACACTAAAGCAAATGTGCAGTTTCGGTGTCCGTGTAAGTCGAGGAGTACAACAAAATACACAAGTATAATATGCACACGCGAGTGCATGGACAACGAGATTCCAGCGAAGGATCTGAAAAAAGGGAAGCAAGAGACGAGGGACCAAACCTGCTGGCTGGTTCATCGACACGGCGAAGAGAGCGACGAAAAAATAAAAAGGCGTCCAAAAGTGAGAGAGAGGCTCGAGCCGTTGCCGTTTCAGAGCAAGAACAAGAGTCCAAGGAAATCAATTACTATATATAGTTCACCAGAGATGTATATCATTATCACCGACAGGAAGAGATCGGACACAGTAGTATATATAGCATTGAGGGTAGAAAAAAGTTGACAGGTGGATTAGACTCGTGTACTCGAATCCGTGTTTATTGATAATTGAAGAGCGAACTTGAAAAAAGTAGTTATCTTTGTGATGTACGGTGACATTTTTTACGTGCGCGATAGCACGCGCCAAAAAATTAATTAAAATGATAAATAGGCGCGCTGCGACACTCGGTCGAGTGTGATGAAAAAAAAAAAAAAAAAAAAAAAAAAAAATATCGTTAGTCTAGTGGAAAAATAAATAACAATCGTTCGGCATTCAAGGAATAAAGAAACAGATCCTCGTGTGCACTCTACATGCTAAATATAAAATGGTATATCTATCGGATGAAATGATGGTGTACGTACATCCAAGGGCTTACGTAAGAGAGTACCTGCAGACGGTTTTTTTTTTTTTTTTTTTTTATTCACTCCCGTTCGTATAATCACAAGTCACACTTTTTCTTGCCACCGATGCGAGAACGAGTTGTGCGCGACGAGCGCGGGTAATTTCGAGAAAGAAAAACCAAAACCCTAGTAAAAAGAGTTCATGATTAATACGTGCCAGCGAATGTGTAATAATGTCGAGTGTCGCTTAAAGTTTTTTTTTTTTTTTTTTTTTTTTTTTTTTTTTTTTTTTTTGCGTCACTCGAAATGTTCGGGGATAATCGAGTGGAACAGAGAGTATCCGAATAATCAATGATTATCTTGAAAGCATATACGCACGCAATTAAGTACACAGATGTATGTGCGGGTAATGAGTTTTTCTTCTCTAAACGTCCGTATCTATATTCATATATGTATACAAGCGGTGCGTATTTCACTTTTCACTAGCGCCTTTGTACTGGAACGTAGTTTTAGAATCTCAAACAAATACCTACGTAAGGTTCGAGTGGCTTTGAGCATATTATTTGTTCAATTAATCATGAGCTTATTTTTACAGCAGAGCTCCGTGCGTGAGCTAGATAAATGTTTAATAACTGCTTTGTTTTGCGTATGGATACAATATGTTCTCCCTTTTTTTTTTTTTTTTTTTTATCATTTTATCAAGAAATTTAAAAAGTTTGATCTGTAGAAGAATACTCGATAAGTTGTACTTTTATTTTGCGTAAAATAATAATTACTCGATCATTGGCAGATCGTTTGTCTTGGTGTACAAAAATTGACGAGCAAACTTTGGAAAAAAAAAAAAAAAAAAAAAAAAAAGAAATTACGTAAGATACGCATCTAAAACTCTTAGTACAGCTGCGCGGCTAATGATTACGGATAATTGACGCGTATGTATATTTATACAGTTGGCGGTACAAAATTAAAACCGATTTGTACCAAGTTTTTTAAATAACACCGTTAGTTGTGCGAGCCACTTGAAGCTCGTATAAAGTAAGGCGTTAGAAAACTTTTTTATGCTGATGAACCAAATGTTTCAGACCAAAAACGAAAAGAAGTGCTACGCGGTGAAGAAAAAAAAAAAAAAAAAAACAGAAAAAAAAATTGAACCATCGCCAAGATCAAAGTATCGTTGGACAAACGCGTCAAGTATAAGACACAACTTACCGGGCAGAAAAAAAAAAACACCACATATATACACACTATCAACCGGTGATATAACGCCCGATGAACTGCAAACTCATGAAAGTGTCAAAACACATCGGCCATCGGCATACTCAGTACCTCCACATTTATTTTTCAAAAACCAACATTAATTTTCCACTGCACCGGTATACCGATTTCACTTGCCGATCACGATACATGATATATATTTAAATGTACCCTCATCCACTGTAATCGTCATGTACGCATAAAATTTGGCTGCTGTAAACACACAAAGAGTCTTTTATGCGCCGCACTGAGCTTTGAAAAACAAATCTCACCGTCTCCCGCAACCGGCGCTCATACAGTATAATGCCGATTACTACACGTGCGCGCGAGGCTTTATGTCACTTGGTTTAGTCTTCAATTTATACACATTGACACATGCTCGCGCGACTAATGCTGTTGTTGCTGCTACACTAAATGCTCTCGGTGTGCTCTTGGCTCCGGAATACCCTGACACACCATTATCACAATAGGTACACTTAAGGGAGGAGGGGGAGAGCTCCTCTTGCCGATCTTCGTACAGCACGAGCAACCGACTCTACGGCCACAGTGGCGAACGCGCTCACGTGCAAACGACGGAGACGGAGGAAGAGCGTATAAAAAGAAAATCGTGGCAAAAAAAAGTATGTAGACGCGCATCGACACTAATGCCAATGGGGAAGCGGGTAGGGGAAGCAGGAGAGTACGGAGGCTGAAATCGACGGGTTACGTGTTGCATCTCCCTTAATTTCTTTTTTTTTTTTCCCATCTCTTTGGGGTTCCCCTCATTTCCTCCACCAAACTTCATGAGAACACACATTCGTTGCATGACTTTGCAAAAGAGCGAAGACAAACGAGAGCAAGGTGGGAGGATATGTACACCGGAGAGGAGGGATTTCTATTTCCTGCACTGCTATAGGCGAGGGATGAAACTCTACAGAATCAGTAAACGACATATAGTGTAATGGCTATTTTTCCGCTCGATCGTGTAGCTTTGTTACTTTTTTTTCTCAGATATTTTTTATTTTAAAAATATTGGGTCTCGACGGAATGCAAAACCAAACGAGTCATTCGGTCGTTCACTTGATTAATCAGTCGTGCAATATCTTTCGGCGGATGTAGGATGGTTGGTTGAAACGAGTTTGGCCACTGATTATTATTTTCGTGCCCGTCGTCGTTTCTTCTATTCAGTTTATTTTGGATCATAACACAACAACGTTGGGTCGCCTCTGATAATGTGCTTTTATCGCCAAGTATATTATACAGTGTGTAACTTCAAGTGTATAATTCTGTCAGCTCATGCATGATTACTATTTTTTTTTTTCTTCAATTATTAACAACTGTAATTCTTGAGGTAGTTGATGTTATCTGACTTTTTTCCTCACATTTGTGATTAATACTTATGAATAATCATACATTTTTATAAGTATTCGTATAAAACTTCAAAGTTGCATCAGAAAAAGCTATGTTTACGTTTCTCAAAACAATTAAAATTGAGTTTTCACTCAATACATTGAAGACACAAATTTAAAATCAATTTAAAATCAATTTAAAATCCATGTTATAAAATGGGTACTTGCAAATTGTCTGAATTTCACAAAGAAATAAAAATGATGGTACTTTGTGTATTAACTGTAGAGTGACGCTCGAGCAAAGGCCACATTCCAACTGAACCTAAGGAAGGGGCATGACGGATTAGTCATCACTATGAACGATTTTAATTTCTTGGAGAATCATTGCAGTCAACTGAAGGGTTACAGAGCCCTAAATAGAAACTTATTTTATTGGACTTTTGGCCGCACTGTGCGCCGTTTCGACAGACGTTAAATACCCGTCGACCGGTGATGTTTTATCATTTGGGGCGCTCGGATTCTGCATTCTGCAGGATCTCTGTGTGCCGGTGTCACCATCCGCGTCTCGGGCGCTGATTTTTCAGCGGTAGTGATGGAGATGTGTTTGGCTCACAGGAAGCCCTATATCAAAGGCCTCCTTGCGTTCCAGCTCACCGCCGGAGGTGGTATCGGAGCTTGCTGTGACAGTGAAAGGGAATATGGAAATCAACACCGCTGTAAAACGGTTTCCCGGGAAGAGAAGTGAAGGGAGTGGATCCGCGGGCTACACCGTTGCTAATATACAATCAGCCAGCGGTGCAAGGGTCCGGACCACGACTCAGAGCGTCTGTGCTTCGAGAGACTTTCCGAAGCGCAGTACGTCCGGGAAGTGCGCCGTTAAGGGCTTCATCCAAAAGGTGAAGGCCTGATTATCCGTAACCCCGGGGGGGGGGGAGAGAGCCCCCCCACGGGCAAAGCTATGCCCGTCCGGGCCGAGAGGCTCTGTAAAACGATAGTTTTCAGGCGAATTAATAAAGCGAGCACTTGTGAAACACTTGTGAGTTAGTTCAATGCAGTAGCACGCGATGTGTAGCGGTGAACGTCAGTACTAAGCGGTCCAGTTGTCTCAATACCGCGAAGATTGAAAACGTGCTTCTACAAATTGAAACTTTAATGCAGCTCATACCTTTCATTAATTAATTATAAATAAAGTTGAATACATATGTTTTAATTTAACCATCGGTTTTTTTAGTAGTAGTAATAATAATAATAATAATAATAATTATAGTAATAATAATAATAATAGTAATAATAACAATAGCAATAACAAAGTAATAATAACAATAAGAATAGCACTCTCTCTGGCTGGAATTGGCAAGGACGAAGGTCGTACACACGCGACGCGCTCTTATCTCGTTTTTTGCATAAATAAAGACGTTGATACTATAGTTTCTCGACTATTTACTTCGTGCGCACCCCAAGACCATAGAATCCTACGCAACAGAGTATTTACGGAATAAAATTACTAATCAGAAATAATGAAACATTTTTATCTTTTTCCGTTTTACCCTTCTATACATCAACTTTTTTCGAACAAACTGCACCATTTGTTCGCATTAAAGAGGAGAGCTGCCAATTACTCTTCATTTCTGAAACGATCCAGTTTGTTCGTGGCATCGAAAGGTATTGATGTACCAAAATTTTACGGAAAATTTAACGGCTGCAGCGCAAAGCTTAAAACTCCCCATACATGTATAATATTAAACATGAGTTTTCTTTCGATATTTCTTATCTTGTTTAAATATACATTAACAAAATTTGGCTCACGTATAACTGCAAACTACCGCAATTTTCCCAACAACATCTTCGAGCACTTTGTACAAATGTGGAGTTGTAGTGGTATGCTTCTGTCGTGTGCATCACGGTGATTTTGAATTGCTAAGCAATCCAATTGGTTAGGCACGCTGACCCTCAGGGGTCATGAAAATGCGAATGGAAAATAAAAAGAAGAAATAAAACTCCTGCATAATTCGCTTCTCACGTTATGTGCGCTTTTTTTCGAATACTTTTGAGAACATTCAATAAGCTTCTTCCGTTTGAGTCAAAGTTGAGGCTATACATAGGTACACATTTTGTGTTTTGTGCTCGTCTGTTGACAACCTTTTTTTTTTTTTTTTTTTTTTTTTTTTTGCACGAGTACAAGTTTGTATATTTGTCAATGGGCTGTCCGACAAAATGTAGCATTAAAATTATTTGCAAATTCTACTGTTACTTGACATTCTGTCAAAATAATAAAAAAATATGTATTAACAGCTGAAAGTTTTGTTTGCATCGATAAGGCTAAAGTAGCAGTTAAAAGATATAATAAAATTGTGGCATTAAACGAGATGTTTAAACTTTTTTTTTTTTTTTTTTTTTTTTTAATAAAGGAAATATTTTAATATCATCGGTAAGCCAGAAGCTGCAGTATGTTGTTTATTATCATAAGACAATATTTGTGGATTCTTACGATTACAGTAATAAGAGCCGAAAAAACAAAAGAAAGGCAGAGAAAAGGGAAAACACGAGGCTTACACATTAAGTAAGTAATCTACGAGAAAACCACCGATCTTTAGCTACCGATTATTCTCTGCATCGATATTCTTCGTCTTTGGATCGTACAGGTAAAATGAAATATTTTTCTTCGGACTCGAGGTGACTAGGAAATTGAAATCGAGTCGCTTGGTTGTATTTAAAAATAGTACGTATTTCTGGATCGCGCAAGAAAATGATTATTTTTTTTTTTACCGATACTTCTTCTTACCCTCGACTCAATAAAGATAACCAAGAGCTAATGACTGTTTTTTCTCGATTTAATGAATAACACATAAAAGATCAATTGTAAATTTTCACCTGTATCAACAATCATTGAAAAACGAGCTACACATACCTACACTATTTTTTTTTTTTTTTTTTTTTCGGCTGGTACAGCACCCAAGGTTCTCTTCTCTCTTTACAATTGGCCAAACAACTACACGCGAGATTCTTATTTGGACGACTATAAAACACTACTGGTATGATAAGACGATCTGATGAGCGACAGAAAGAGAGAGGCAGTAAAAAAAAAAAAAAAAAAAATGTCGCAACTCCTGTTACAGGCGATTAAAATGCTAAACGAGTGTACGACGCGACGGCTGAAACTGCCGGTTTTAGCGTCAACAACCAGTCCGAGTAGCTCGTTCTCTTAAAATTATTGTTTTTTCTTCTTTCTGCTAAAAGCAAACTTATTCGCTATCGAACCGACCACCTTGGCATCGACTTTTGTCGTTTTTATATTTTCGAACAAAAATTTTCCCTGTTTTAATTGAAATGGTCTCGTTTTCCTCGTTTTTTTTTTTTTTTTTTTTTTTTTTTTGTGGATTCAATTAAAAACGATAAGTGTTTACTTTTTGAACAGTTATTAATTTTTGTTAACTTCATGTAAAGCTTACGTTGTATGAACTTTTATTTTTTCCAAACTTTAAAAAGGATATAAAACTTTGCATTAAAATTATGCAAACTTTAATAAGTAAGGATTTTTTTTTTTTTTCTTCGAGCTTATGAAAAAGTGGAAACGAATTTTTCTAAAAATCTTTTCTTAATAGTCATGAAAAAAAAAAATCTTAAAATATGTATCGTCTCTTTGCTAAATTCATTTGAATTGATTTTTTAACGAGCATTTATTTTGTAATCTCAATTTTTCAAGTCCAACATAATTTTTTACGAACATAAATTTAATATATGACCGTAAATGTTTAACGCAGCCCAGCATATCTTGACGATTATATCTCTATCACTTATTGCTTATATACTCGCACCAATTATACTTACCGTCGCCGATAAACGTGCGTCGAGTAGGTAAGTAGTTCAACGACACGAGCTTTCCTCAGTTGTCGTCAGAGGTCGACATCAACACCTATACCCTATGGTAAATTGATAACATCCCACTCGGGCACTATTCGTGTGTATACCTGTATATTTATTACTTATAACCAATTATTTTATTGGGTTAAAATAATGAATCTGCTAATTAAACATTAAAGGGTAATAAAAAAAAATAAAAAAAATGCTTCCAAAGAGAATATACTCAGACGTGGATAACAAATATCGATGGACTCGTGTAATTACTATACATTATAATTAATACAGAAATCGAAAGAAAAAACTATAAGTGGAAAAAAAAAAAAAATAAATAAATAAAGAAACCGAAAGAGTTGCTTAAAGCATTTTTTCATGATTATACAACGATACGAGACACAAGTAAACGTACACACAACTTATCTTTGTTCCTTTTTACTTTAAACACGAGCAATTAATTTAATGCAGAGTCATTCGGTTAAATGAAGTATTATTATTATTATTTTTTTTTTTCTTATAGAACAACCCAACGTTAAAAATCGATTAATCAAGAAACACGTATGCTGTCGTGACAAACTACCCTAGATCGATCGAAAAGATCGATTGCAAGCACAGTGTCATGCACACAATATATTATATACGTATATGGTCGTAAAATGAATTTCAATTTCTTACATATTCATGTATACGGATGTATTTTACCTTTCGATGCACCTTTGAAAAACGAGATAAAATCGTCCCACGAACGCCAATCGATTCACTTTAATTGCTACACTTGCAAAAACTCACAAATTATCAAAAAGAGAACCTCTCAGCAGTACTCACTTCTACAGCGCGTACAGCATCTTTGATTCCCTTCATATTTAGGTTGCAGGTGAAATTCAGTTCATTCGGGAGCTTTCGCGTCAAGGAGCTGAATGATTGACAAGCACCGCCGTCTCGGGAATCGAATGTTGGATCACCCATAATTGTGATTTTATACAACCGTCGGAGTGCATTGTAAAGGGGGAGTCTTAATAAATTCTAAGCTCTCGACGTAGTACTTCTATGCTATATTTACAGACCGGGACGAGCTCTCTATGCGCGAGATGCAAAAAAATAAAAAAAATAAAAAAAAGTATAAAGAAGTCGAACGATGCCGAGCGAGTTATAACGGAAAAAAAGACAAAAATAAGGCAGAGATGTATAGATGTACCATGATGTACAGCCAAGGATGCAAAGTAACGGGGAGAAGAGTCGTCGTGTGTATATATATATAAGTTGGCAAGAAAGCCATCTCCTCTCGTGCGCAGGCCAATTTATTGTAACTTTTCTATATTCACTTTTTTTCCATTCTATCTCTTTTTCAGCTCTTGCACAACCCACAAGTCATCATTGTACATTCACATCACGCCGGCTTGTCTTCCGCGCGCTCCTCTTTCCATCGCAATAACCTTCGCGGGCACCGTGTCCGTGGACCACACTTATCTTTCCCTCTTCATTACGCATCGGTATATATATGTATATTATACGTGTACATCCGCATCACAGGGTGTATTTTTATAGGGACGTTTGTCATTGTCCCCCCCTGCTCTGGATCTATTCTCCGCTGTTTCTTCCTCCACTGTACTTCATTCCCCTCCTGCCTACTACTTTTACCTATTTTTTTTGTTTTTTTTTTGTTTTTTGGTGCGCACTTTTTTCATATCTGGTTATTATGACTGTCCCATCTTTGTAAGACGATTTTTTACGAATGATATAGAAGTGTATATTTTTTCTTGTGACAATGTTGCGATTTGATTTTTCAATCGCAGGGTGTCTATTTGAGAAAAAAAACCACTGCTCTGTTTTCTTATGCATTAGTATGATTTTTAAATGATTGCAACATTTTTATTTGCTACGATATTTCAAAGCTTTCAAATACACCTCTTCAATTTGTGGTATCTTCGTGACATTTTTATTCATTCGATAATTGTTAAAGTATTATAGATGTTACTCTGAACAAAATTTTCGTTATCTAATTGCTGGCAGATGTATCATTGTTTTTGCTGCCATTTTTGCTAATTATACCATAAAAGCTTAAAACAACAACATTGTGATCTTTGAAAGAATATTAAAAAGAAAAAAGTAAATAAATAAGTTCTCTTTGTAACACTTAACTTAAAATACTTTACTTAAATTTTGACCACATGATCCGAAATGAAAAAAAAAAAATTCTGTTCTTAAATTACAATTTATTGTTATACGAGATTGTCTAATTCCTGAAAATGTAATATTCAAACTATTGTCATTTTAAACGCTTTATCCAAACAACAAATTCCGATCACTTGTACTGTTCAAATGTTTACAAGACGTTTAAAAAAAAAAAAAAGAATTTTTTTTTCATCCTATACTCTATAAAAGGCGCAGGAGGTACCACGCATGCATCGTCCTGATTCGCTGTACTTGTACATTCTTCTCTTATACGTGATTCGGTAGGAAGAAAATGTATGTGCCGTCTGGGGAAAGGAACGCATTGCCTCGTACGTACACGTACATAATATGCGAAGACACAGAGGGTTGGATGAAAGACACACTTTCATGATTTGGTGGTAAAAGGCGACGCTCTTCTTTTAATATTCCAGCACTTTGAATCGCTGCGCGGTCTTTTATCTCTACCTACCCCTGGAATATGACTGCGTGCATATCTTACATCGCACACATAAGGAATGTCAGATAAATAAGCACGAGCCACAAAGGCAATATGAAATTTTACTTTCACAGGGATACAGGGAAACGCAAGTACATCTCCAAAGCGAAGCCATTGACAAACACGAGCACCCATGAAAAAAAAAAAAAAAAAAAAAAAAAAAAAAAAAAAAAAAAAAAAAAAAAAAAATGTTGTATAACACCTAATATTTTCCGCTCTTCATTCATAGTATTGACTCTTGATATTATTTTACTTTGTCCAGCAACTTTGATTCCCGAGGGAAGTTAATATACCGCAAGTAAAAGAGGTGGTGAAATTATTGATATCCTTTTTTACTCTTCTTTTGTTTATCTTTCACTTATTCACTTGGGCTTACTTACAAATATGGTCGTACGTGTGTTACTATGAATTATACGGACTACATTCGTGTTCAATCGCAAAGTTGCGAGAGTCAATATACCAACGTTAAATTCCAGCCAAATGATACGGGCATGTAGTTGCGTGGGTGTATGTGCGGCTTTACGAGTCATTCAGAAAGTTTGGAATTCACTGCATTCACGAAACATAGGGTGCTTTCTGAGTGCGAGGGACGACGCTGAGGATGATTTGGAGAGGAAGTAATATTTTGTTGCAGTTGTTGCAGCAAAAGCTCTCATGTTGCTTGTATTTTTACCTTTTTTTATACTTGCGACACTTGCGGGGGGACCTATAATCCCAAGTTGGCGAGGCTAATATAAGTTTCTTGTTACGAGACCATGTGTGGCTGATGCTCACGTTTTTGTTACGCGTACACTTTTTCGCCACTTGTTTTCAACTCACGCCGTTGGGCTCACTAATTGAGCTATATAAGTATTTATCAAAAAATTGTAATTTCTATTTAACTCCCTTATTTTTTACTCTTTTTTAAATTCTTTTTATCCCCCGTAAAAAAAAGCTTGGCACCACATGAAACTACAGTTTACCTAAAAATCGATTCAACTCCCCCCTTCAGTGCCCCCTTATAAAATAGTAATAGTAATAGTGCCCGGTGCAAATCCAGAGTTTTTTCTTCAGTTATTAATGACAAACGCGTATAAAAAAAAAAAAAAAAAAAAAAAAAAAAAAAAAACTCGTACAAAAAATGTTTTCAACAAATACCTTTTTGATACAAGTATCAATAAACAAATAATTGCCAAATCGTTCAATTCCTGAACCTCCAGGTCGTAGGGGACGTGAAAAAGCTTACAGATCGAAGAAGTACATTGTACGTCTGACGTAAATCGGACACGTACTACTGGCGAGTGAAAAAATCCCGCGCAACACTCCGGTCGAACGTATGATCAAATAACTCGCTCCATTCAACGCAGAAACAATAAATTGCCGGATTGAAATTGCCCTTGCGGCTGCTGTCAGTTGCTGAAATCCATATTAAACACGAGCTTAACGCACCAGAGTCTCCAATTTTCGGCCCGTAATGGCTTCCGACCCCTCCCCGAGCACTCGATGACGCGCCATTTTACTCACCACTCCAGCGGCAGCTCTGCGTCCATCTTCTCCGACATCAGTCTCCCAGATGGAGGTATTACCTTCTACCCCCTATCCAAAAAAAAGAGAGAAGAAGACTCCAGCCTCTGGTAAAAATATCGGCGCTACGTGGGGCGACTCGAGTCGCCCCGTCTCGTTTCAGGTTCCATGATGACCGACATCCATCACAGCCGGGCGGGACGTCCCCCCCTCGACCGACAAATATGCGGAGCCAGTGTGGTATATACTCCACCCCGTCCCCCGGAAAGTCACTCGGAGCTTTACCTCGTACATAGAGACTGACTGATTTTTTCCGACTCCCCCTGTTGAACTTAATTTTTGTTTTCCTCCTCCCCCCGACCAAAGGACGCCTCGAATTGAATGTTTTCCCTCCCCCCCCTTTTTTTTTTTCACCCGAACAATCCGAGGATAAATCCTCGGCGATACACCTGCTGATAAAACAACGCGGCGAAAGGCGAGAGAAGAGAGAGAGGGAGAGAGTTTGCGGTGTAAGACGGATTATATTCTTCCCGCGGCCACGGGAGGAGGATGATCCGGTTCGCTTGGAGTGGCTCTCGGGGTCTTTGTCGCCGCGCGGCTCGAATCCATCTTTCAACGATCGTCGCGCTCTCGATTGCTTTTGCTTATTTGCTCCGCGAGGGAAAACGAGTCGGTGCTCGACCGTGGATTTGTCGGGGATTATGGCCTTCCCCCCTCCTCCCCCCCGTGTACGATGACTCTTTGGGCTTTTATGTAAGTGCCGCGTCAAGCTCCGCTGTTGATTATATCCGAGCCGAGGTAATTGATATCTTTTTTTTCTTCTTTCTTTTCGGGCGGAAAAAAGGAGTGCCATTTTACGATAGCTTTGATCCCGTTACTGATGGCTGGATATTTTTCATCATCATCATTTCTCGATGCAATACAGAGCCCGTGGAATACGCTCTCTCTTTGCCAAATCGGTTTTAAACAACAGTATTTTGATCATCATTGGATTTTTTTTCGCCCCCACCTCCCCCATATGTAGTATATACCTACTGGGGAAAGGAAAAAAACAAAAAACAGTAAATCTGTAGCACGAGGAGAGCCCACTTTACGTCACCAAACGTTATTGTTGCGTGTTTACTCAATCATTTCCTTTCTAAATCCAGCACACCGGCTAAAAGGACTCGAGACATCGTAAGGGGGAGGAAAAAAAAAAAAAAAAAAAAAAAAAAAAGAGGAAAGCTCGCCGTAAGTATCGTGAAGCTGGGAGAAGAAATAAGGGACGGAGAAACGAGGTCGTCGAAGGACACCGACACAGGATCGCCCAAAAAAAAAAAATATATATAAGCCCGGCGAAGGAACATAGTATTACTTAGCGTGTGTGTGTGGGTGGGTGGGTAGGGGGGGCTCTCGAAGTTGGCCAGTGGAGTACGGCGAGCTTTTCCATTACTATGGACGCCAGACGCAATCTGACAGGTGTTGCGTCGCCTGTCCGTTGATTGGATAACTTTTCTCGCTCCATCCGCTAAAACAGCCCCGCTGCACTGGTTTCACACCCCCAACCCTCCACCCACTCCGTATGTATTGTCGTATACATTCTCCGGAGGCTATCTCTTTTAGATCTGTCTTTACCTCTCGCGTCCATTCTATTTTGCGCTTCAGCGTATACTTACGACCCATATGCACACGGATGTGGCCCACTTTGGATGAATGGCCGCGCTACGTATAGCGACGAGAATCGGAAAAACGTGCCGAAAAAAATTTCGGATCCGTCCAGTTACGTTGTCGTACGGAAGGAGTGCCAAAGTATAGGAGGAAGAGACAGCACCCACGAGAGAGTCGATGGACTATTAATTTCTATCCGAGACTCCTCCCTCCGTTTCTTATCTTTCCTTTCGAGTTGTGTATTGGTATGGGAGGATACAGCGGGTAAGACGGGAGGGGGGTGGAAAAGCTCTACTCCTTTCCTCCGCTCCAAAGGAGAACATATACATACGCACGGTCGGGGGGGGGAGAATATAACGAGGATTAGAGCCTGGGATTCCGGGGCTCTGTGTGTACTCGCTTTCGCCGGAAACGTACGTGTACGTGTGGGTGGGTACGAGATGGCTCGAGAAGTTATATACGCTTGGCCGTGGCATGGCTTTCTTGGCTCCGTGGTATTGTTCTTCTTGTTTCCCGTGATGCGCGGGTAATGCGAAAAAGTGAACGAGGTCAACTTTGCAGAAATTACGCTGTTAATGGAGAATTTTTCCTTTTTCCCTTCTTCTTCTACTTTCTCTTCTCTCTCTCTCTCTCTCTCTATACATATAAATAGCTGTTACGAACTCAAGAGGGAACGTCCTAATGAATCGTTACAGATGTAATTAACCGAGAGCTTTTCTTGGAAATATAAAAGTGATGACGATTTGTGTAACGATTCCCTGAGTTTCTTTTTTTTTTTTTTTTTTTTTTTATTAACGCACTCTCGTTTTCACATCACGACATCTGTGGTGGATGAAAAATGGCACAAGTAGTTCCACAACGCGTTTTAGCCTCATTTTTTGTTGCAGATTAACCAAGGGTATTAATAAATTTTATAAATTCTGTTCAGAGTGGATTTGGATTACATAGAGATATTGATCCTACCGATCTCAAGCTTTCTGAAAAAGACCACTTACGCTTATAGCTGAATTTTCTTGCAGAAAATTTCATTTAAAGTCACTTGGCTGTCAAATAAAAGTCATTCAATCCTACCAAATGTCATAAATACTCCAGGAATTAAATTGGCACATCGTAAAATCTACAGTTGGAAGAAAGAAAGTCGCTGCTTCTCGTTATAAAATTACAGACGTCAGAGTACACGTCTCTCGTTGAATGGCATGTTGAACATCTGAACACAAGTGGACACTTTATAAACTTCGGAGGGGTGAATCAATCGATGATATTATCGTTAAATCGGAAAAGAATAAATTTAATACTACTTTTGAATTGGTACTTTACACTTTAGACAGTAATAAGCTCCAACTGGACTGACCTTTGCTCCAGTTATATCATAATATTTTCATTCGATAATTTCACCACATTGAACCCACGTACGACAAAGTTCATCAAATCGGAAACAAAAATACTTGGCGAAAACAATAGTTTTGACTCACATTTACATACAGACCACCTCATTACGCGAAAACACACGGGTGTAACGTATGTACAGACAGTTGGCACCACCAATATAATTAGAACACCGGGTTACTATACGAGGGGGTATAAGGTACACACAACATGTACATTATACACAGTTACACATGTTTCTGATCTACCGGGCGTATATGAATTCGGCTGGTATTTATGCTCAGCAAAGAGTTACACGTTGTGCCCAGAGGCGCGTATATTTATACCTACTCCATCCAAAGTCCGTTGACGAATTTCGCTTTAAAGTTGGCCGTGTACCGCTGGTTGACCCGCACCAACGGAACAGCCACTTCCCTCATCCCCCGAGTTTAGGTGTACTTGTATACACCTATTTTGCGCCATACACGCCACCGAAACTCGCCTCTCTACGTCTCTCCACCCGTAGCCCACACGCGTAGGTGGATATACAACATGAAAAATTCGTGAAATTAAGGACGGTTATTATCACGTAATTTCTTTTATTCGGTAATCAGGCTTGGGCACAATTATTTTATCGGGAGAATTAAAAAAATATTATATATCATACATGTGCAATATAATTGGGATGATGTTCATATTTATTGTAAAGTAATCGACATCAAACATTATTACACTACCTTTAAAAAAAAAAAAAACGTGACGTCAAATTCATCCCCGAGCGAGCGAACCTCGATAATAAGACACAAATCATCGGAGAGATTCCACGGATCGCATCACCTTGAGAGCCCAATGGTAATCGAAGAAAAAAAAAAAGCGCCAGAAGTCAAAGTGGCAGCGGTGTATTTCATCGAGTCTTCCCCCCCCCTCGCATTTGTCACGTCGGGCCGCATTATCAGCGAGCAACTACCGCGAAATGAAAGGGAGGGAGGAAAAGCTCGCTCTGTCTGGTTTAGCGCTATTTTACGCGTCCATTTGGTTTTCCGGCGGAAGCAAATGCGGAGCTACACACACTGCCGGGAGGAGGAAAAGAAAAAAAAGACCAACGTCGCGCACGGGGTCCGATGATAAATTCGCCCTCAAAGATGGGGGTAAAGCGAGGCGAGGAATTTTCCAACTGTTGGCACTCGAAAAAAGGACCCCGTGTCTGGGTATTAATGAAATATTCATCTGGATTTATCGCCCGTAAAAATTGCAGCTCTCGCATACGTGGTGTCGGCCCCTCAAAGTTTTCGCCAGGTGAGACTGCGCAGCAGCCCTCTCTCCTCCGTACAGTGGCGACCGGATGAGTTACGATCCGCGACGGGCTCTCCTCCCCCTACCGGCGAGAGCGCGAAAAAAAAAGAAAATATAGGAACGAGAACGCGCTGCTTAATTGTTTTCCCCGGGGACTTTTATCGGGGGGATCGTGCCATTTATTAATTACCGGCTCGCTCGGCCCCGTAAAGACGTAATGAAGCTGTTGAAAATTCAATTTCCCCCCATCCCCGCCCTCTCTACCTTGTACATGTTAATGCTCTCTGTGAAAAATGTTTCAACTTTTCCACCTGAGAAGCTCATTAGGCTGTTTTGAATAATGAATCATCGCGCGCTTTTATAAAGCGCGGCTATTGTGCAAAGACGCGGATTTACATTGTTTATCGCGCGCTTTAAACACACCTTTTTAATTAACACGGAGATTGTATACTTTTGGAGTAATCGCCGAGGATTTCATAAAGCTGAGCTCGTCATTCGCAAAACATGAGCCCCTCCCCCACTCGTAGAGTCGCGGAAATGTCGAGTACAAGAACGGCAGGTTGGGAAATAAAACTTTATGGAAATAAGTTGTGGGAATAATAAGTTTTTCAAGAGTGGCTGTAGAGACTCGGGGATGATCGCATACTCACGTTTCAAAATTTTTATGCCCTCCGATGCGTTTTGTTTTTGCCTTCGTGTGCAAACTCATTCAACGTTAACATCAACCACGTGTGATTTTGTCTCATTCATTGTATAGAAAAGTAATCAGCTGAACAATTAAGATTAGTGCCAAGAAAGGGAAAAGTAGTTTTGGATTAACAAATTTTTTGTCGTTCGCACAAACATCACGATTTTCAATTCTCATCGGTCAAGTCTTACCCCCAATTTAATTTATCACTTTTCTCAGCTCAATAGACTGGCTTTAATAATCATATCTAATTGTATTTGAGATTCACGACGGCATTATAAAAATACCATAAATGGAGGCTGAAACGAGAAAGCAAAAAAAAAAAAAAAAAAAAAAAAGAGGAGCTAATTTGCTGGAATCCGGGGTGCAATCAACCAATTTGTAATCATCGGGATTCCATTGGCTGAGTAACGGGGCTGACGCATACGTGCGCGCATCGGATTGTCTTAGAAATTCAGATCGCCCGGGGAATTTCGCGCCCCCCGGCTCGAGAATATATCAAGACATCTCGGCTGTCGTCGACGAGATTTTCTCACCGCTGCGCTCAAATGCCTTTCGGATTACCTCTCGCCACCCTTTCTCCTCCAAACAGCGTGCATTATGTGCACGCGCCACGTATACGGGTTCATTAAAATTATCAGGAGCCTCGGCATTGCCGGCATCTATTGCTTGATTACTACCCCAAACGGAGTGACTCTGCTTTTTCGTTTTCCAATGGCATTCCAAAAGTCGCGAGGAATTTGCTTACACGAGTTTTGGATATTACCCCTTTCGTGGAAAATAATTTCGCGGATTCTCCGAATTTCTCCCACAGCATTCCGGCATTTTTCCGTTTCATTCTAAACAATCCCGCGTGGCCAGCGCCACGCTAATTAACGTTTAAAACGAGAATTGTGAGAAACGGGCATGCGTGAATACACCCCTTCTCCCGGAAAAACGGGAGGGGGGAAGGCTTTGGTACTAAAATAATTAATTTTAATTTTCAAACCCTTGATATTAAACCCACTAGGCTTGCTCCACGGAACTTCAAAAGAATACCTATCCGCGTTTTACAAACATCGCGTTGATTAAAACGCGGGTAATTTTCCATTCGTCGGGTTGCGTCCGACCAAACGTACTTTTTTCTACTTACGCGCATCATCCCGCAAAGGTAAACCCTCGACGTATCCTCTTGATTAATGTTTGATTAATTCCATCTCTCGCGTGCCGGAAAACAAACAAACGTTTAGCCACGAGAGCCCGATGTGAGTTTAAATTTTCTCGCTGTTTCAGAAGGCCGGTCATCCCCGGCTGTTCCGGTTCTAAAAATACACGCGGAAAATGCGTAAACTCGCGAGGAATCTTTGGGCCACGAATCGCGCGAGTATTCACATGTTTGCCGGGAAGTTGCAGCCATGGAAAGTTGTGCTGTTAATCGAGACACGCGTGTGGCGCACGTTAGATCAGCGTCTCCGCTTGTACCCGCTCGGGAGTCGTTCTTTCTCGTTGTTGTTTGCTCCAGAGTCCGGGAAAAGCTTATGGTTGTCATTTTTGTTAATTAAGTTGTTGTGCCCCCCTCGGACGTGCTTGGAATTCTTGGCTAGAACAATCGACCCCTCCTTCTTCGTTTTTACTTTTAGCTCCCGGAGTTTGTTATGCTTTGCGAGGTTTTGTGAATGAAACGCCTCTCGTGTAGCTCCAAACTCCAGCCGTATACGATTAACACGAGGATACTCTTGTTTTGTTTGTTCCCAGTTGTAATTTCGTTTTTATTTACACAAAAATAAATTGGGTTTTTACGAAAATTTGATGAATGGTCTTTTGGTATGTGCTTCCACGAAAATGGGAAACCTTGTGGGAAAGCATCAAATAATACCTTTTCGGAATCTAAAAATACGCCCGTTCAGCCAATACCAAATAGATACGTCCTAGTGGAGTCGGACAATACATTTCCTTATCAATAAATTATTGCACTGCGTACTAATGGTTATTCGTATGATGGTCTTGCTGGCTGACTAAATGAAATCTTTGACTTTGAATCTCTCACTCGCACAGAAAATCTCAGTGAAAAAATACGGACGAGACAGAATAAAATTCCTGCGGATAGGTAAAAACATGCAGCCACAAGACTTTTTTTACTTTCTCAAATTCTCGCTTCGGCGCAACATCCCCCCCACGTATTTCAAATGAAATACAGAAGCGTAAGTTAATAACGGAGCACCACTCGTGGATACCGTCGAATAAAGACACGAGGTAGCGCGATATCGAAGGACAATAATGACCACCGCCGAAGGCTCAGGGGGATGGTGGTACATGGTCCAGAATTAAGGGTCCCGGCAAAGCGAGTTTAGCAACAACCCTCCAAGTTTCCGTCATTCAGGCTTCAGAGCGTCCCAAGGCGCGCCCCGTGGGCCTCTCCTACATACACACCTATGGGCACACGCGCACAAAACTTGGCTTATCGAGTTATACGGACGTACACTTCCGTCGTTTCTTTACCGCTCGCCCGAAGAGACGGACTGCCATGAAAGGAAGAGGATTTGTCGGGGGAAAAAAAGAGAGGGACCGCTGACCGCTACTGCAAGTTGGAGAGCGAAAAGAGCCGCTCGGCCGGGCTTTCCAAAGACGTATAAAGGGAGGAAATCAGCTTGTCCCGCGACAATCCGCGGACGCTGCGTAGAATACCCAGAAAGGGGGGAAAGGCAATCGGTCACTGGAAGGCAAAACGGAGCTGCTTCAACTCCTTCGAGGTATTGAGACCGCTGCGATTTATCAGTGTATATATATACACACGACCGGGGGGTGGGTGTGTACATTATGTCCCTTTTGCCCGGCTCCGCGAATCGAAGGCGATTACCAAGGGATGACGACATCGCAGGAGCGGTTTCTCTGGACTGTGACGCGCTTTTCGACTGTACTTATTTTTCACCACCTTTTCCTTCTTTCTTTGTGCTCTTTTACCGATCTATATGTGCTCGACGCCTGTTTGCCACCGCACAAATCATTTGCGGTGCGGATTTTAATTTTTGGAAGAAAAATACAGGGAAGAGTGACGGGGAAACATGTACGTACGCTCCGGTGAAATATCCGGTCACATCTTCCTTTCCGCTTAACGACCGCAAACAGAGAACTCAGCGATTTTCTTTCCTCTCTCTCTCTTTTTTTTTTTTTTTTCATCCCATGCGATCGGCGTGACATTTATTTCTCTCCCGGCTCGGATGGAAATCTCTTTTGAGAAGATAAAAAGGGAATATTAAGAGACGCCGCGGATTTGTCTCGGTGAAGCGAAAAAAAAGGGGCGGGGGGGAGAAAAGAGAGTACCAGCTCTCCTCTGCTTTGAGGATCTGCTCGAAAAAAAAAAAAAAAATGATCGATCGGCAGCGAGTCTACGTACGTGGGCGTATAGGCGCGTGAAAACTGGGATCAGCCGCGTATATCTTTTCTCTTTTTCCACGTGTATATATATTATACGTGAATGGCGAGGGTTGGAGTCGAGGAACTTGCAATCTTCGCTTTTTCTGGCTACGTCTGCTTGTTTCCTCCCGATGTCTCCGAGCTCAGGGGTATAGAAAAATGTGGGGGTCTGACTTAACCGATCCGGCTCGGGGCGCGGAAGACTTTGCGGGCTAATCTTGGATATACCATAGGAACCATATACATATATATATATATACACACGTACGAGTTACGGATGGTATGAAGTTCGGGTTGCAATTAATCATCGGACGGATCGGCCTGTTTCTTTTGTCGCGATAATTTTTCACGTCGCAAGAATTGATCTGCTCGCGTTCGTTTTTTTTTTTTTCTTTTTCCTTCGTCGC
Organism: Copidosoma floridanum; assembly: GCF_036245765.1. Lineage (NCBI taxonomy): Eukaryota > Metazoa > Arthropoda > Insecta > Hymenoptera > Encyrtidae > Copidosoma > Copidosoma floridanum. The sequence goes on from NW_028321890.1 coordinate 33,485,931, forward strand.
GCCGTATATTTATGGTGGATTTGGGTAAGCGCACATCAATCTAGACGTTTCTTGTACCGAAACCTGTGCTCGAATTACCTTACTTTTTTGTGTTACCGAGAGAAAATAATGTAGCTTGTAACGACTCGTGATTCGTCTCGTTGCAATCGTGTCTCTCCGATGTAGTTTGGTCCGCATGAGATTTTTTATTTTCCAAAAAGTGCAAACACTATTACTCGTATACGTATCCGTGAAGAATGAAAATTTCTGTCGTGGATCGGCACTTTTATCAACAGCCATGCGTTTTACGTTTGTCAGTGCAAGATATAGATCAGTGTATATCAGCAACCACTTTAACTATAATTTTTGAGGAAAGATCAGCGAATCACATAATAAATTAATGTTTCAAAATTATATTTCTTTTTTTTTCTCTGCCAGTTGATTGCATAAAATATTAATCACTAATGGTCTATTTAGGTTTGCCTTGTTTTAAATATTTTTAAATTTTTTATGATTTGTAATTTTTTTATGATGAAATTTCGTTCAATATTATTATATGCACGAGTATACACGTATATCTTATATGGCCAAGGGGAGTTGAAACAACTTTATTGGTCACAATGAATTTGTGGAAGAAGAAAGATGTAGAGCTAATAATACTTAGTGTTACACTCGCATGTGCTCAAAGTGGCATAAAGTTTAACTTTATTATTCTTGATGGCCATAAAAGTATACGTCAGTTGTGATACGGAATACACTCGGGAGAGCTTCGCAACTCAATTTCCCAGCCCTTGGGTGAGTCATGACACCAGAGCACGAAAATAAACGCTTAGAATAAAACTCGATCTTTTTTTCTTTATTTCTAATTTCGGAGCTCATTTGCGTTCATTCTCACCTGTCATGTCTTCTCTGCCTTTTTTTTTTTTTTTTTTTTTTTTCTTACTCGCGTAAAGAATGAAAAATAGATAAGTTTGCATGTTATTTACCACCACACGCGAACGCTATGCAGAACGTGCGAATACCTGCTCCAACAGTACAACAAAATGTCCAGTTCTTTTTTTCATCCAATGTTATTTTGAAAAAAAAAAAAAAAAAAAAAAAAAATTAAAAAGAGTTTGCACAGCCCTTTATTTGTTTAAAAGTATTGTTATCAAAGAGAAAAAAATCATTGTTACCCTACAAAATCAATGGAAAACACTTTTTGCAAATTTGAAAACGGTTGAAACAAAACACCCCGTAAGGATTTTCGAGCAAAATCTAAGTTTGATCGAAATTCTTTATTTTTTGTTAATATCGACCAAGAATCTCGTGGTAAAATACAATTTGTTGTATATGTAGGAAAAAGCCACACATTTCAGCAAAATTTTTTAATAAATTTGTTTAACTCGCAACACGATCTTTCATCTCAAAAAAAGACGACGAGTTCCAAAGGGGTGAAAACGTACGTCCCTAAAACACGTGGCCTCGCTTCACCTACAGCTGCATGGATTTAATCTTTCATCAGTCAGTATCATAGCCGAACGAGCGGGTTGAGAGGAGGAGGTGGGGGTGACGAGAGGAGGCGAGATCGAGTGATTTCAAAGGAGGAAAATTCACTAAAACCCTGTGCTTTGGAATAATTTCATCGAGAAAGACCGGCAGAGGTGTATAATGACGATTACAGCCGCTCAAATGGAATTTTCATCAAAGAACCCTTTTGCTCCCTCCCTCCCTCTCTCTCTTTTTTCGGTGATTATAGGGGTATATGTGTGTGGCCTAACTCAACTTTAGAGGAGTTCTTTTCTCTCCAAGTTTTTAAAGTGAGTTTCGCGATTAATATCTGGTGATTACGATTCAAACGTGGAGTGAAATGGCAAGACAGAACGATTATGTATCGATGTTGACCGGCTTTTGCCAGAACTGAATTTTCACTGATTAAAGCGGACGCCGAGAGATGCTTTCACTGCAGATTAAATTTGAATTTGCGTTTCAGCTGAAATATGCATTTGTCATTTCACTCCTTCCCATTTGCACAATGTTAGGTACTACCAAAACGAAGAATTGACTTTATATACTTTTCAAAAATCGAATAGTAAATCCCTTCGAGAAAAAGGAAGGAACTGTGTACTCGTCGAACTCAACTGTGTTTGGCGTTACAGTTAAAATTCGATAATCTGCATTTCGAGTCGTGCGCTTTACAGGAAAAAAGAAAACGCACTCTTGGCTTCGTCAGCTAACAGTGACTGAATTTTCGCCTCGTCAGCATCGCGACTCGAGAAACATCCCTCCCCTCGTTGCTAAATAAAACGTGTGCGCATCACCGAGAAGCTCATTTCGCGAGCTCCTTCTCATTTCCCCGGATAACAAACAATCCCTCGGCGCATGTCGAACAAGATGTCGCGTACATAAAAAAAAAAAAAAAAAAAAAAAAAAAAAACAGGCGCGTTATACTTCAAACGGAGCGAACTTCAATTTTCAATTCGTTTGCCCGGTGGGGCATATATTTTTTTTCCCCCCCCAAGGCGCCACTGCAAACAACCAAGTTCAACTCATTTGCACTTGAATGATGGAGCGCTCGTTTTTCTTCTGGCAAATTGCTTGTAAAACAAACGTCGAACTCTCACGTGTATGTATATATATATACGCGCGCAAAAGTTTCCGCGTGTTTGCACACCCACACCCAAACGTGATCGAGAACGCACGCGCCCGTGTAATTTAAACGGGAGCTGAATTTTGCGCTCCTCTTTGACCCTATACATCTACTTACCCCTGCGTAATCAATACGTCATAGGTGTACGCGCCCATGTTATACGGTATATGGCTGAATAACGCGATGCCGAGTAATTACACATTGATAGAATAACGCGATGCCGAGTAATTACACATTGATATTGATGTCGCATTCGATATAAGCCGTAATTACGCGCCAGAGAGAGAGAGAAAAAGAGGGTGGCACGGGTGGGTCTGTTGTTCCCGGGTAAATATGCAAGCGTCGGATGAAATATACTGGGCCGGCTTCGAGGAGGACTACGTGGTGCATTTGCGCGTAAATTGCATTTGGAAAAGCATCGGGGAAAACCCAGTTTGTAGAATTAACGTCTGAAATAGCTCAACGCCCCCCTTTGCTATCATATAATGTCATTGATGGTACAACGGTATTTTTCGTTTTGTCCTGTTGCAGCTGGTTATGCTGTTACGCATATGATTATCGAAATCATACCAAACAGCAAAATATGTTTTTCTTATTAGCGATGGGCTTCTCCCGATGGAAAATCCGATATTTCATTTAAGCTCCAATCGAATTGGAGCGCGACGAGTGAGAAACTGTAGTTCAACGTGATAACTCGAATTATCGGGTTAGACGACGATACTTGCATATGTTACTCATCCAAAGTGTACGAGTGATCTACGGAGGATGTCAGTCAAATGGCAATTTAGCTCGGCATTGGCACTTGAGTAATTTATTACAGACAATATATATCAAATTAATTATTTATACTGCGTCGAAACAAAGACAACGTACTTACGTTGGTCCATTGGCAAATACAAATAGTCAGTTACATTATGGCACAAAAGTCATTGTGGATGGGCGTCAATGTGTAGCGTGGAAACTGCATTTTTTCAAAGCTCACTGTAACAATGTTGGTAAAATTCATCATAACTTGCAGTGACAAAATGTCTAAAAAATTAACGTATGTGTATAATTACAAGTAATGAAATGGACCTATATGGGCCAAATTAACCCTATTGTAACAGTAAAAAGTTACTGCATCTAGTATTGTATGGATCACACATGTAAATAAATTGTAGTGCTCATCGAGCCACAAGTTGTGAGAGGTATTGAAAAAAAAAAAAAAAAAAAAAAAAAAAAAAAAATCCTGCGTAGTCGATGTATGGCTAACGCAGACGAGAGCCAGACTTAGGGGGGGTGAAAGTCTTTGGGACAAAACGCTTTAGCGTGTGTAGGGTCGTTAGGTAAATGAGTATAGTCTCGAGTGCCATTACAGACCGGCGCTCGCGCGTAAAGTCATTTGTGCAAACAAAGTGCGAGCGTATTGAATAAAAGGGGTATGGTAGAGACCCCCTTCTCGTATACGTCTGTATATATATATATATATATATATATATACACATGTTGTGTCGGATGTGCACGAGCTCGACTGCGTACGCGCCTAAAGCTGTTAAATATGCTTGAGATACGAGGGTCTCTTTTTTTGTGCCATTATATGTATACCTACCGCTCGCGGCTCCGTTTAACACTGCGGAGACGGAAAAATCCCGAGTCGCAGGATCCGAGAGAAAAGGCTGTTGCGAACGCACTGCTGGAAACAGACGTAGGTCTTTTATTTTAATGTGCGTGGGGATGGGTGTTTGCGAAAAAGCTATTGGGGAAAATTTCAAGGGTTCGATTTTTTTTTTTTTTTTTTTTTTTTTCGGCATTTTTGGGGTAAAATAATGAAGGGAAGAAACTATCATTACGGTGAATGTGAAAAAAAAAAAAAATATATATTAAGTCATAAAATTTGGCTTATCAAAAGCAACGTGGCTCCCGAAATGTAATAGATTGGGTGATTTCGCGTATCGCGCGGTAACTCGTCCTTCATACCGATACCGATGCAGATGTACCATTATCACGAGATAGCGAGTGATTTGGCATCGCAAGGGAGTGCGCGTAATGATGTCGATATCGAGAAAAAAAAAAAAATAAATAAATAAAAACTGAAACGCCGCATTCATCGTTTTTATTCTCAAGCTATTTTAAAACGGTATTCTCCACCCAAAGGTATGAAAAGAAAAAAAAAAAAAAAAAAATTACGTAGTCACGAGTGTCAAGATGTACAACAATATTTTCGCGTGGCTCTGTGATGGCTCTTAAAAACACATGTCCCAAAGCTAAAGTATCTTCGTCGCGCGTATTATGTTTTGGTAAATGAATACGGGTTGTGGCGGGGGGATGCTCTACCAACAACAGTTGACGTTATAAATTGTAGTAAACGTCGAGCTAATTAGATGAAACGTGTACCGCCTATACGCAATACAACTTATAATTCGAGCTACAATGCTGTACGACCCGAAAAGCGCCCCACCCCCGGCAACCGTTCAAATGTTCAACTTGTCGTGCGAAACGGGCGCGAGTCATATCGCATGTACACCGTGGATTACAAGTGCAATTAGAGCGTCAAATACGGCTGACCCCTCCCTACCCCCCGTATGAAACAAGACCTGCGGTACAAACGATATCGCGTTAATTTTATTTCCAAAAAAAAAGAAAAATTACCAATTACATTTTGCTCGATTCACCTTTTTTTTTTTCATAGTTCAAATAAAGCGCAAAAGAAAAAAAAAAAAAAAAAGGAAATCGCATCGTAAATATCGAAGCGAGAGACTACAGTCGTCGGCGCATACTCCACCCTGCGTACCATCAGATTAAAAGAAATTTAGAGAGAGAGAGTCACGAGGTGCTACTTTTGGCCCGGAGTCGCAGTAACAGCATGAAATATGCATCGCATCGCTTGCGGCGAGTCACTGATAAAAAGCTCGGCGGGTAGGCCAGGCCACCGCACGCATAAACATTAGCGCAATCGCGAACAGCAATAGCAGATAGGTGCACGCGGATGTGTGTGTGGGTGTATAACGGGTCCAGGGGGGGGGGTGGGGTGGGCCGGTAAATTTGCGGGGGAGACAGTGACAGAGCGGGGGCGCAGTAGTGCGACTTAATGAAACTCTCTTCCGACTATTAATGTGGCTGCCAAAGACTTCGCGGGGTCGCCTACTTATACACGTGTATATTAGCTGTGCACGTCGACACTTTGTTCCCGCGCGTATGACCAACTTGGCCGAGGAGTCGGGACAACAAGAAAAAGAAGAAGAAGAAGATCGTTTTGCGCCTTGAGAAATATTTTACCCTCATTTTCACCCTCCCACAAACTCATTGCTTGGAAGTAGCAATGTGTAGCACTATCTATTTTTTTTTTCCCTCATAAAAGCGAGAGAGGATAGCACGGCTTTATCGAATGCTCGTTTTTCACGTTTGATTCTGATGTATATCCTTGCTAATTATTATTACAACCTATTATTGTTTATTATTTATTCATCGAGTGTGGGGTTAAAAAAAAACTGGTAAATGGTCATCCAAATGCTTTTTTAAAAATATTTTTTTTACCTTATTACCATTTGGAAAGTGAAAAAGTTACAATATGCCCTTTAGAGGGTAAAGCGTGACATAAAGATTTATGGAGAAGAATTTTTATTCTTTACAAACTGGTGCGTTTCAATTAAAACAAAATTCATTTTAAACGTATACGAGAAACTAAGCGTTATAATTCGTTATTAACAATTTCGTGTGTGCGAACGGTTGTGCCTTTTGGCAATGTATTAGGTAGGTAAGCTCACAGCTGTTGGTAGAATAATTTCGCAAACTCAAAGAAACAAAACTCCCAGCCAACTCGCCTCGGGTAATAAATCCCAACATCATAATACATCGCGTGAAATTTGATACTACCGTAAATGAAAACTCTAATGCGTCTATCGCCTTTGCTCGGAGCGCATTACAGGTATACGCATAATAAAATCGAGAGAGAGAGAGAGAACACGGTAGTTTGAAGCACCAAAGCTGGCGCGCACAAAGATATCGTGTCTACGAATACTTCCACGTGAAGCATATATATATATGTATATAGAACTGCAAATGGATTTTCTTGGGTATACCTGCATAGCGAGAGCCTCCGATGTTACCGATAATCCGCCTGATGGAGAGTTAGATTTCCACTTCGCGAACTTACGTGGCTCGTTCCTCCAGTTGCAGCGATAATTAAATATACCCACACCGGTTGGCCACCCCATTATACACACACACACCTGCCTGTACAGCCACTTCCGAAACTTTGCCGGGATATAGTCGTACAAACGCGCCGCGAGGCATATTAATCACCTCCAATCCACCCCCCCCCCATATTTTCCCTCTTCGTTCATTGTGAAACACAAAGTTTGCCCGAAACGCGTGAATGTGTGGACAAAAAAAATGGTAAATTTTTAAGAAAAGGCAACCTTATGACATCGTAATAATAATAAGGATAACAAAGCAAGATGTGCTTCTTCTTTTTTTTTTTTTCATCGTTTACCTGTATTCATACCACGAAAATCCATCAGAAGGCAATGAAAAAAAACCCCCGAGGGAACGATCGTAGGCCCCCCGAGTTAAAGTGATTAGTCGGCGATCGTGAATTCAAACGAGTTTTCGGGGCTAAGGGATGACGTTCGTGACCCCCCCCTCCCGGTGCGGTCATCGTCGCGCGTGTTACCCCGCCGTATATTTTACGAGGCCGGTCAGATAGCGCGAAATCCCCCCCACCCCCCTACACACACGTGGTCCGAAGCATAACTTGTACACAACTCGATCCATGTGGGGTGCATGCAAGGGGTACACGGTATCGAGTCGCCCTGGCCAACTAAACTCTAATTTCATGGGGTGGCGTTGGCGATGTGTCATCCTCTGCTATAGCTATGGGTTCCTGGTATTAGACACCCCCTTCCCCCCAAAACCGGCCCCTCGAAGTGATTCAGTTGTACGCGACTTCGGTGACTAACAACACCTTTGGGCAGTGGCGGCAGGTAATGCAAACCACCTCTTACTCTGTGATGGATCGTCGATAAACTCCGATAAAAATATCAAACATCCGCGGCCACAGCGATGCAGCTATGTGTGTATATAAGCATGTTGAAGTAAAAGAAAAAACAAAAATTACTTCCCAACAGTGACCGCAGCGTTTGATTGAGTAAATTGAAATTGCCCCGCAACGTATACCGGTGGCAGTTAATCCGATAAGACTTGTAAAGCGCAAAGGGGGGGGGGGTGGTCGAGCCCTTTCATACGTACACCGGCAATGGGCATGTCCCGAAAGTGGAAGAGTATAGTTATGGAGCGAGCTGGCACGCAAGAGCGCATATATATATATATATACCGGTAATCGAGTCAACTTGCTCTCCTTCCCTCTTACATGTTCCCTTCTCTCTTTTTGCGTGCACCCGTCCCTTTTCATCATCATCACCATCCCCAATAGGCATAGGTTCTTGCGGACCACCGGCTGTCGATTTCACCCTCTGGACCCCACCCCCTACAGACGGGGGATGAAAAATTGATAGGACGTGGTTCGCTGCCCTGCTCTCTCTAGGATTTTTCCGAGGTACCGAAAAGCTTTTTCGAGGTATACTTTTTTTTTATTAAAAGAAAGGTACATCGGAAAGATGCGAGGCTACATGGAGATTCGTGCTCGCTGACGCGCGTATACGGATGGAGAGGGGAAGAAAGGCCAATTTGACGAAACTCTGAATCGAGTGAAAGGTTTTTTTTTTTTTTTTTTTTTTCATCAATCCAGTGAGCTTTTTGTTCAACTTTGTAAAAATGTTATGGAAAGCAATTGGAAAGGACTTAAGATTTAGTACTGTTTTGAAAAACAAAAAAAAAAAGTCAAATGAATTCGTCCTTCAATGTGTCCCAGTTCATCTACCTTGTCGATAGTGGTGTCAAGGCAACGATTTGATTTTTGAAATTCAAGTGAAAAGCACACCGATCGATAAATAAATTATAAAAGTGGAAGGGTGGGTGATGATATTTTAATCTGTGCAGTATTTGACTTTTCATCGTAAACAAATATTTGCAGCTTGTCAATTTCATGAGCTTTTTTTTTACGCCCGACTGACAATTCGATCCCACGAGCTCAACGCTTCAGAATCAAAGTAAATAAATAATCCAATGTGATCGGACGAATTTCAACAATAATATTACGAAGGATGCGTGAATGGAGCCCTCCATGAGCACTTTGAAGAGAATCGGTAAAAATAACAGTTTCACGTTTAACGTTTTATTTTTCATCTGCCAAAAAAATCGCCGTGAGGTATGTTGCTTTACCCTCTACTGTTTTTGCACCATCGGAAAAGTGTCACGACTCATTGCAGCCTCTCAAGTACGTAGTCAACAAACTGAACTCTCTGATGTCAATTGAAATTTTCGTGTGACAAAACTTTGGCTAAATATAGTCGTTGGTTTTGATAGGGAGCTATATATTTTCCTCTTCTTCTTCCTTCATGAGGTTCCATCTGTCGTTCTGCTCTTTGTTACTTGGCTGGTAAGTCAGATCCAAATTTTTTTTTCCATACCATTTTAGGTTTTTGAAAACTATTTGAGTTCAAATTTTAATTCAAAATTTTAATTCATTTAATTTTAATTCAAAAATTGCACATGACTACTTTGCCAAGCACATATTGATTTTCTTGTAGTGTAATATTGACACCCTCACTATAAAAGACAATAATTTTTCCATGCAAACATCTACTACTAGTGTAACATTAAAGGTGATAAAAGTGTAGAGAAAAATCAGACGTATTATTCAGAGATCTCGAAGAACATCCATAGCTTGTAACTATTTGTTGATACAGTGAAACAAGTTTCTCATTAAAAACAAAAAATATTTCAACACATTAGACCTCACTCTTCTAAAAAGAAAAAAAAAAAAAAAAAGTTACATGGCATATTTCATAACGCAATTGACGCTCACTTCTAGCACTACAAGTCAATTCATTAAACTCACTCACCCTACGTTGTGGATATACTTATATACTTTGGCCGGACCGTACGTTGACTCGTACTACTTAACTTTGTTTGCTCGACGCGCTTTCGCTTCCTCGTTCTTTTTTTTTTTCTCTTTAAGGTAAGTAGGTTACTGTTGCAGTAATTATTCAAGATAATTAAGGGTGTCAAATAACTTTTTTTATTTTTTTTTTTTTATTTCAAGTTCAAACGAATATTTCAACTTTCCAGCAAAGCAAAGAAAAGTAGCAACTGCAAAAAATAGAGTATTGCAACTGGAAAAGCATGTTTTTTCTCAACTGTTTTTGGATTTTTAAATTACATTATTTAAATTTCGAGTTGCCAAAGAGGTTCCGATGTAAAAATTTGTTAATCGCAAAAATATTCGTACTCGAGTTGATTTAGTACACGTTTCAAATTTGAATAATGATGTTGTTCGCGAATCAAAAAATAAATTTATTCCCTAGCAAAACAACGGCTTTGCACGAGAAATTTTCAATTAGAAACGAGCAAACGGAAAAAAATCACATTCACTTGCATCTTTTTCTTGTCGAGAACAAAATTATCTAGAGTATTGCTACCGGCTCGCCTTTATTAATCCTAATCGTAGTTTTTTGATCAAAATGTGACAAAAGGACCGGCTTCATAAAAGTCTCGTTAAAAACAATTTTCCTTCATCCGTAAACAAAAAAAGATCGTCGTTTCCACGTAACGTACACACACGCGCTGAAAATGAAACTATAGTCATTTCGACACAAAAAAAAGGAAAATTGTTCAAAATCGAATCGTCTTCGTGTAGGTATAAGTGTCTCGTTTGTAAGGCACGCCGTTCCTTATCGATCGGCCGATCTTTTGAAAAACTCCAAAAGTTTCCGGAGCGAATGTCGTTAAAAACTGATCGGAAACCCATCGAAAAGCCGCGCATCACGACGCACAGCCAATTTTCCCAAGAGCATCCACCACGAAACGTAATTTTTATTTTTTATTTTCCTTTCCCTTGTTCCACAACGGAAAACTTCGCAACAACGCCCGGTGATTTCTCGGGCATTAGAATTTTAACGAGCTGACATTCCATTCGAGCGACATTACCGTACAAAGGAGTCAAAGGGGCGAAAGGTAAATTTTATCAACAAGTAAACAAGAGAGCCCCGGGGGATCTGTTTCATTCGACTGCAACGGCTTACATTAGGGATAGGCGGGGGAGAAGGAAAATGAGAATTCCTCCCGGTTTCTTTTTCCCGGCCAAAGCCAGACAAGCGAGCAACAAATCGATGGGAAGGTAATAAGGTATAGCCGTCCGTCGTTCCAGGTGTCAAATAAAGAGCATCCAACGCCATCTAACCCCCCCCCCCCTGCCCGTGCGTGAACGCCTTTTCGTCTCTCGTTTGCCCGTCACTTGCACATTCCCGGCATACTTACCACCCCTTCTTATCCGCGCTTGTATCACTTGGCTCTCCGCACACGCTCCGCGCAGTTTGCTCCCGCCCCGCGTATTCTTTATACCTACTTACACGACCGAACTCGCAGATAAATGCACGGAGGGAAGGGCTGCGTGTGTATGTTTTTTTTCGTTCGCCGACTCTTTGGACCCCCCTCGCACACGAGGGTGAAATTGCTTTCCGAGGCTCCCTACATCCACTACGCGATTCGAGAATCCGACCGAGCCGCGCTCCGTATACATGTACCAACCACGCGGGGTAAAAGCTCGTGTATATATATATATACTCAACGTATAAATCGAGCAACACCTGGCGCTTCATTGCTCCGGGAAAATAAATAATCATCAGACGCTGCACGCCCGATGGCAATTGGGGCTCCAACGTACGTATACGTGTATGTATAATTCACCACGAGCGGGGGAATTTCGCGCAATCGCTAATAGCGCTTTACTGTCTCGGGATGGTAAAAGCAGGCCGCGTGTATAATTAATTTCGCGCCAACAGTCGTACGAGAAGAAGCCAAGCATCCGAGTCCATAAATTTGAGCTAATGCTCGTGAACGCGAGTGGTAAGGGTTGTATCGGCGTGTGTGTGATATTTAATGCTCTTCGGGGCGAGAAAACGGAGAGTTGGCGGGAGGCACAAGTTCGCGATATCTGTGTATGTTTTGTCGCGGCAGAGAGCAAAGAGGGAAAAAGGTAGCCTGGCTGCGGGTGCCGATAAAAGTGTTTTTCTTGCACTACAGGTTTTCACCGCCGAGAAGTACCCTCTCGCTCTGCCCGACACTTTTTTCAATCGCCTTTCCATGCACCGACTATTTATTCAGATTTTCCCCACTCGAGGCTTTTTCTTCCGCACTTGCTTCGTCTTCGAAGAGAGAAAGAACCGTACACACACACACACACACACGAAGGAACGGGGGGTGCATAAGTTTGTCCCCGGCCGTTGTGTTTGTCCCGAGGTTCGACTTTTAGATTTGCTCTCTTCGGTACATGTGTGCCAAAACGAAGCGTATACATTCGCAAAGTGTGGACTATGGCTGCGAGCGAGCGTGAAAATGCACGCGCGTTCAACGGCAAACGCGCCAAAAGTTTTCCCGTGCCCTCTCTCTCAAAAGTTCCTCTTTCCCCGCCTTGGGGGTGAATATCACGCGTATACGTAATACAACTCGAGATTTCGGCACCAGCCCCTCTTTTTCCCATTCAAAGTTTCCCGAGTACCAAAATCCCAGGGAGGGGGTGCGTATACGCACGACTTGCAAGGAGGTCGGTCGCCAACACAGTCACCGTAAACTATCACAAAAGGCCTATATAGTTGATCCTCTTTTGATCTCTGACAAGTAGAAATATCTACTCGTTGTCAAAATGAAGGTCTCGCTTTCTTGATGCAGTGGAGTATAGTCATGGGTTGTGTACGTCTTTACTTGGCATATACAAGTGAGGCCCATTCACTGGGATTCGAGATCATTTTCGCAGATATTGGTTGCTTGTTCTTTTAGGCTTTTCAACCCTTTCTATGGGGGGGGGGAGAGAATAGGCTTTCCGTTCGGGCTGTTCTCGCGTAACCGGACGATTGAGCGAGCCGACGACGACTCAACGGGACTTTATAATCCGGAAATTAAACGCTTCCTGGGTGGACTCGGAGATGGTAAAAAGTTGAGGCTGGGGTGGGTTCATCGTTTGTTACTTTGGTATTTTTCCAGGGCAACTCGCCACAGTTCAAAGTCTCGAGACAACGTCATTGACCAACAGTCGTTGAAGCGTCACTCTTTCTTTTGGAATCAACGTCAAAATATGAATTTTATCAGATGAATCAACTCGAAAAACAGTTGGTCGATTTTTTGCTGTAGAATCATGTTACACGCAACAAAACACTTCTTAACTGGATGAAAAATATATATAGGGAATTTTAACCACATGCGGCGCAAATAAAAGCTCAAGTGTATACGCGTACGGATGATGAATCGCAATTCGAAGCTTCTACTCGAAAGTTATTATACTTAACGAATGTAAGGATGGGAGATAAAAAAATACATTGAAAAAAATCTACCCGTTTGAGGTATTGATTTGACTCGCAACACATGAAAAAATTACCCGTGGCTGTAACATTTAACCCCGGGAATTCCATCCCCGAGAGGAAAGACAGCTCGGAAAAAGATGGAGTGGCCGAGTAAGAGAGGAGAGCACTACAATCAGTTGGTAGAGGGGGGGTGGTGGTAAAATGCCGAGAAAATGATTAAAAGAAAGAAAAACAAAGCAACGGCGTGGGACCAAAGGGCTGAAGGGGGATAAAAAGTACAAGGGAGGTACATCAGTCTACGGTCGAAGTGCTCTTCGGAACTATATGCGTATACACGCGGAGAAAAGAAGAAGCCCAACGGCGCGGAATGTATTGCTGGTGTGTATGTATGTACGTGCGAAACCAAGCACAGAGAGAGGGGGGGGGTTAACTTTTCTTACTAGACTCTGGGAAGTTTCTACGTGCGAATAAGGGCTTCTCGCCCCCCAACCCCCCACATCCCAACCTCAAAGCCCGGGAGTCTGCAGCGCGGGAAAATATTATAGCTTTTAAACGTCGTTATTAGTTTGCACTGGGAATTCGTCTAACTTTGCCTGGAATTTATTCTGGTCTCTTTCTTCCCCCCACCCCCTCCTCGACTCCGTCGAAAGACTTTTATTCTTTCCTCCGCTTGCGCACACTTTAACGAATATCGGCAGGCTTGGCACCTGTGAAATAGAAAAATAATCGTTTCTCCAAAGAATAAACTTTCATCACCGATGTCAAGAGTAATATTACGATGGATCATTGCGACGCTTGACATCAGCCATAAAAAAAAAAGAAAAAAAAAAAAAAAAAAAAATCGTTTGCACATTAAATCTTTTGCCGCTTACACTCGAGCCGTGCCTTTGATTTTAATTTCCTATGAGGCTTGACTCGTTCAATCAATGAATGTGACATCCACACCCAACTCGGCAAATAAATGCTTCAAAATGATAATAACGTCCAACTGATATAGGTGTATTAACGGATATTAATTTTCATTAACAAAGCGTGTCTAATAAAAATGACAAGGGGGAGAAAAAAAAAAATTACAAGCTAATCCGAATGCCAGGCGCTCCAGTTGGCTAATTAGAAGTAATAAATATCCCTCGTGTATAATTCCCGACCGGCCACGTCAAATCGTGTACGGCAGTGAGAAAGAAATAAAAAAAAAAGGAGGGAAACAAAATTTGGGAACAGAAAAAAAAAAAAATTCTATACAGCTCATCCATTTGTCATAGTTATGATGAAAGGTGTGCGCGATATCGCGTTAAAACGCTCGAGTTCGGCGGGAGGGAGGGGGATGATGTATCCCCCACGCGCCACAAATCCACTTGCAATCAAGATAATGGCAAGGACACGATTCTTCACAATTATATGAAAAGACCACTCTGTTTCATATACACAGACACACACATCCCTTGTACATACCGTGCAGTGTACGCACGTGCGCCCCTAATTGCCGCTGCGGCGTTGCTGCCAAGAAAATCCCATCCCCTTCTCTATCTCTCGTGTTTGCTCTCCTGTTTGGCGTCGATATGCGGGGAAAAGCTCGTGCATTTGGTTGCATGCGCTCGAATATTAGAGGAGAGAAAATGGGAATTTCGTGATTCGATTGCAACACGCATCCGTGTTTGCGAGCACAGCTTGTTTCGAACGAGGATACAATCTTAGCTGCAAGTATTTACCGACAGATTCGAGATGCACAAGCTGTTTTTTACGCTTTGCTCGAGGTCCTTCCAATTTGGTACCGAGTGAATGAATAAACGTAGGAAACAAATCATCGCAGCTTCGATGAAACATACCCAATAATAATCGTACAGGTGAGTCACAAGGCGAGAGAACTCCTTTTTTTTTTTTTTTTCATGCACTGCACACAATCGTTACACGCGTACATGTGCAAGTCGCAATTGGCGTCAATTAACGATTGGATTGAGCCCGTTGCAATAGAGCGCTTTGGGTGTAATAATAGGCCCGCCGCGCTCTCGCGTGTACGCATCATCGGGCAGCTATCGGCCCCGTGAAACGAACAGATAAAACCAAGCTCTCTATAAATAATACTGCACATGCGAGCGGCTCTTTTAATTCATCGACTCCCAAGCCGTTCGGTCTTTTATTTTGGTATAAGCTACAGAAATTAAACGTTCTTTTCTCCCTGCCAATTGACTCTCGGTTAATAAAACTCACGGGCAGCCCAAAAAAAAGCCGTCAAGATCGTGGTATAATATATATATTGATGCAACAACACTCGGAAAGTATACATATAGGTGCAAACCGAACCAGATTTCATACCCCACTCGTCGGTGAATTATGAATCCTTTGCTGTGAATGGAGCGAAGGGTGAATAATCCGAAGAACGCGAGCTTAGGGAGCTAGAAATGGAATTTCTCTCTTTCTCTCGAGGGCCGCAATTTGACGGGAGCACCCCTTGGTTTTCGCGCCCACGCGGATATATATATATATATATATATATATATATATATATATATATATATATATATACTATATATATATATATCATTCTCATCATTCTCTTTATTCATCGCGAATATGCGTGGCTCACGTCGAGAGTTTGACGGCTCGAGGGTACCTATACATACGTAACTACAGTGTTTACGTGTACGTGTGCACGACTCGATTGTGGTAAGCAGAGAAGGAGGGAGAGCTACGTTTCGAAAGAAAGGGATACGGTATAATTGCGAGATGATTACGATTCGCCCAAGAGCACTTAACGTATACCTCGTTCCCTCTCCTCTTTTTACATTTTTTTTTTTTTTTTTTTTTTTTTTTTTTTTACATCGTCGTTCGATGACTCTGCTCGGGGGGTCTCGCTGACTTTGTTCCACCAGCTCCTTTCAAGCTTCTCGCGCGCGAGTTTTTCACTCAACTGCGGCTCTATTTGTGTAGTTTACACCGAGCTATTGTGGCTTCACTATTTTCGTCGACTCGGCCAAAGTCAACGACCGCAAGGAGCTCTGGTGGGTCACACAAGGAGAACTTTTATCGATCAAAAAGTTAAGATTAGCATCAGGACAATTTTCAAGGAAAACTTATTTTTTGTTTCCGACGAATGTTACTGGTTAACGAGTATTTCCCCAACACCCATTTGTACTCTCGATCAGAAAAGTTTTTTTTTATAATTGAATTACGCTTTTCCCGTTCAACCCCAGATCGAGGGTGCAGTTGGACCAACACGGAGAAAAACGTAACATACATATACGTACACACACGTAGCTATTCGGTGGCGGGCGGTGGGTACGGCAGCGGCGCACTTATGAACGCGTTCCATTAAACTTTTTAAATGCCGGCCGGCCCGGAATAACCCCGTCGCTCCGAAAACAACTCGCTCTCCGGTGGAGAAAAGGAATCATAAAGGTATGCATATACATGCGTTCAATAAAAGAAGCCTCGAAGGAGTAGCCATATACGTACGTGTTATTATTGTACACATACAGGTAGAGTCGAAAACGCTGCAGAAACTCGTATACATGTATATCCATGCACGCGTCCCCCGAGTTTAATCAGAAACGTGCTCGGACCTTCGCGTATACACTCCCCAATTCCCCCTCCCCCTCCTACTTTTATCCGTCACACAAAAAAAAAGTCCATCACTGCGGAATCTCCCGTAGATCTCCTGCTCCTATTGTATTTACACACAAGCGGTTGCCATTGCCCCACTTGGCGTGTCCCTCGAAATCCTTGGGACCGTATTACCTCCTTTTCTGTATATGCTGCTAGTGAAAACGCGAGAAATTGCACTGATTGTTTTTAATCCCCCTCGAAAGCTCGTTCTGCAAAATTGAATGGGAAAAAACTTTTTCGAAAAAAAAAAAAAAAAAAAAATTGCACGAGCATCCTACAGGAACTTGGAGAATATGAAACGTGTATTCTCGGTGTATGCGTCGGTATCTCTATATACATACATGGAAAGCGTTGTAGTTGGTCTCAACAGAGACGTTGACCGAGCGACCTGCAGGGGATGGAGGAAAAAAAAAGGGTCGTGCGATGGGGAGGAGGAGGAGGAGGCAAATACACACGCGCGTCCCCCTTCCACCCCCGTTGAGCCGAACACGCCATGGGAGTCTCCCTTGCTTACTCGGCACTGCTTATTGGATTTCTATTTTTCCATTTCCTTGTTGGCCCTTGCCAAAGTAGCCGCATTTTCACTCGAGCTGTAATCACACGGGGATACGAGGGAGACGCGCGTGCGGTCGTACTATCGGCGGTTAGTTACTTATGCCCCACAGTATACATACAGGGGGGGGGTTGGGGTAATGAAAGCACGGCACATATACGGGGGTAGAGTCTCTCGTAAGCCAATTAGGAAAACTTTTCATCATTCGGATTTCATGCCCAACTTTTTTTTGTCCCCCAACTTTTAATGGAGCAGCATTATATATATATATATATACCTGCCGACAATAGGAAATTTTTCTGGCACGAAAGTTGTATACCGAGTGACAAACGCTGTCATCACGCATAACTCGGACGTTTCTCAGCTGATGTAATTACCTATCACATGTATCTTACAACAGAATTTCACTTCATCATTTCGACGCCTCTTACGAAGAGCAACGGAGCTCAGATTTTTCCATTTGAATTAACATGGGAAAATCTGAGCTCCGTTGTTCTTCGTAAGAGGCGTCGATTTATCCCGGCATTGTCGCGGAGACTATCGAATTTCTGTTTTTCACTTCATAGTTGGCATTTCATCAATATTCTATAATTTATCGCAAGGTGCAAATGCAAAAGTGTAGGTTTCTTTTTGGTTTTCCAGACACCTATAGTCGTATATTAGGTGACGCAGATGAACAAAAATTGCCGCGCCCTATTTCCTAATGACAGAGTATAAGAAAAGATAAAAAGGGAGGAAGTGTAGCGCAACACAAGAAAGAGGAAACAGCCTAAAAAGTCGAAAAGATTGTCGGGCAATCCGTACATGGGGGGTAGGGGGGTAGGGGGGTTGGCGCAGTTTGGTAATTTATTAGACGAGGACGAGGGAGCTTTTTATCTTCATATAAAGGGGTCGAAAGGTACACACAGTTCTACGGCAAGCTGGCCCGGGGGCAATTATTTAGCGAGAGATTTATGTGCCTCCGCTGCTCGGACGGATCGAGTTATTATTTACACTTCGGGAGATTACGCGCGCACACATACATACAATCTTGTACATCAATTTCAGTCAATGCACGTCTGGTCACCGCAAGCTTATTTTGTACAAGGATTCTCCTTCCAACGCCCATTGCATATTTAACACCTCTGGTTGAATTTCCCCGGGAAAAGCGCCTATTTTCGTCCATCCCATACCTATTGAATATCGATGAGACCCAGAGTACGGTTGGATTCGGCTGAGATTAATCAATGATTTTCGAAAATTCAATTAACTTCGACACGGATATTTTTAAAAGAAGCTATCGAAGTATAAAGAAATGGACGTTCGAAGGAAGCAGGTCTGGTGTAAAAAATCTGAAAAATCAGTGAAGTGGTCCGAAATAGATTAACTGCATTAAAAAAAAAAAAAAAAAAAAAAAAAGAGTCATCGCAGAAAACCATCAAAGAAGAAGAAGGTCGATGACTCTACTCTCCTTTTTTCTTATATCCATGCACGTCACCCTGGACAACTAGACCATTGAGTTTTCATGTTTGTGTCTCGGAAGGAGGAAAAACAACCCTCGGTACCTTTCCTTTTCTCGTTCCACAGTACAACGTACATACGTATTTGGCGCATGCATTAACTAGACGCAGTTGCGCTCCTCGCGCTATTATGGTAAAAATATCAGGAGCAAGTGTGTGTGTGAGGGGGTGGGGTGGGGAGGGTGAAATGAAATTCGCAAAAGCATTGACCGGATCCGATCGGCAAACGCGCCGGGATCGAGTATATTTAAATTGAAATTGAAGCTTTCTTGCCTCTACCCCCCCCTGCCGCTCTTCCTCCATTGTTCTAGCTCAACACTGCTTTCAATACCCTCCTTCCTTCGTTTTCCCAACGTTTCACTTTTCCATCTACTTATACTTTCCTCGCGCCTAATACCTTTTTCCCTCCGCGCTCGTGCCATTTCAGAGTCCCAACATGCACCGTCTCCCCCGCGCTCTTCTTTCTCTCGCCTCGCGACTTCTTCGAAAGCTCTGCGGATGGAAAAATTCGAGACCCCCCCCTCTCTTTTATCCCCCTGTGTACGTATATATACGCACGGGTCTCGCCGCGCACTTTGGAAATTGGCTTCTAAATCGCGAAAACGATTCCGATCGGCAGCTTGCCGATCTATTCTCTCGGTGCCTCCATTTTTTTTTTTTTTTTTTTTTTTCCAATCTCGGGCAAAGTGCCCCCTTTTAATTGACTTTTCTTTAATTTTTCCGCTTATCTCGACAGTATACACATTATGCAAATATATATTCCTCAAAGTACAGATTCTCGATCGCACTGATAAAAACGAAATTATGCCGATCATCTCGTCCCCCCCTATACCGATGTGCACGGGTCTCGCATGCATTTCAAACAGCACGTCGTTGTGTCCGGCTGCGTCTCTTGTGAAAAATGACGCTAAACAATCTCCGGGCCTGCTTGTATATATATTTTTGGTCACCACCCGAGCGCCGACACGAGGTGTGCTTCGTACACGTGCGCCCATTCAAGACTTGCGTTGTACACAAGTATACGTGGAGAATGACAAGCGAAAATTTATTCCGTCATGAGCGGAACCACCTTACGAAAATATGCTTTTGAAGATGAGTATCAAAAAAATAAAAATCTGTTTTTCAAAGAGCCCCGTGTTGTATATAACTTTACAGCCAAGATTAACTTTCATCAAAGTAACATAAGTACACACGGGCTTCATTATTTTTTCCCGGATGAAAAGCCACGATAAACAACGTACAGGATTAATTGAGCTTAAACTTGTATCACGTGTGTATATGTACAAATACATATACCTTCACTTCGGCGTGTATGTATATGTACCTACTTTGTGTATTTTTAGCAGGAAAGTCTTCAATTTACAAAGAGCCGGGCAAATACCGAGCGAGCTTTCACCGCAAGCGTATGATATATATATATACATACATAATTGGTATGTCATAATATTACCCCCACGCGCGTTTTAACAAAAGTAATGATGTTGGCGGATGTATAATGGACAAACAGACATTTTACTCGAAATTCCGAGCAGGTGTATGTATAGGTGCAGTGCCAAGAGCCGAGTAATATTGTAAGTACTCGTGCTTTATGATTATCCGCACTGAAAACACCATTTTGACCGCGTATGTTTACGTATACCTGCTCGTTACCATCAACGTTTGTTTACGTAAAAACGCCCTTCCCGCGTATACAGTTGCAGCTTCAACGTCGTACACGAGATAATTGCCATACGGAGATGGTACATTACTTATGGCTTGCGCGTAATAACAAAAGTGTGGTTCTATATTTATCAAAATAATGTCGATGTATTGAACATTTCGTTGCTGGAAAAAAAAATCACTCAAAGTGGCCAAAAAAATCATGTAAAAGCACAGCGGGGGGATTATTGATATCGTTGTGTTTTAGTCGTTTGGGTCGTTATTTTTTTTCCTAAAAAAAAAAAAAAAAATAGTGCTGATTTTTATGTGAAACGTATTTGGATGCATAAATCTTTCTCTTTCTGTAGGTATATACGCAGCAGTGTTGCTGCCAGTTTCAAGAATCGGACAAACAAGACTTGCACACGTTCGTAAAATCGGTAAGAAGAAAAAACAAAACTATATGTGTAAAGCTCGTTTAATTAAAAAAGTTTACGTGCAGGCCGCTACAATCGTTTGATTTCACGGTTAAAGTCTGGTCAGGGCATTATCGTAACAAAAAGAGCTTCTGCAGCATCGTAAGATTAATTTAAAAAAAAGAAATTCACGCGTGCAAGTCGAAACAAGTTAGAAAGTTTCGTCGAATTAACGAGCACGAGTGAAAATTCGACGATGCGAATTAAACATAAAAAAAAACGAGAAGAGAGTAAAGTGGAAGGTTCAAGTGGTCGTTAAGGGGGTAAGTCATCAAAAATGAGGATAAGCAACGACGCGCAGAAAGGCAGGCGAGCCGATGATGCATCAGGCGTGTACTACAACTCGCGTCTGTGGTTTCTGAAAAAAAAAAAAAAAAAAAAAAAAAAAAACAGTTTCAGAATTCATTTGGAGGAGCGTGTGTCACTTATGACGTGCAGTACCCTCTATCTAAATGTTTGAAGCGTTGCGTCAGCTTTGCGCATTTGATGTGTCAGATGTACAACGAGGCACGAGAAAGAGGCTCACCGTCATGTACGACGTTGACTCGACACGCGGAAGATCTTCACTTGGCTGGAATATTAATGTATACATGTGTGTATGGAAATTGAAGCGACAAAGCCGAAAGTTATTGGTTAATTGTACAAACGACCCACAATCGTGTAATAGGTATGTTTCTCTCTAATTGAGAGCTATTTGAATTTCCGAAGAATTTAATTAATCAAAGCATTTTTTTTTTTTTTTTTTTTTTGGTTCGAGATGCTTTGGGAATCTGTGCTATCTTTAAACACTTGCTACTATATTCAAAATTAATTGTATTAACAATAAACTATATGCTTGTACGCATTACACTATAAACTTTAACGACTAAAATGACGAAAATTTTCGTGACTTTTAGATAGTAGTTTACCCCATCTCGTGTTTCCAATGAATCACAAATCAATCCTACGAATATTTAAGTGTGCGCTATGCAAACAAACTAACAAGACATTTGCCGAAGTAATATAGCCGATTGTGCCACATGAAATATTTGGTTTCCATTAAAAAAAACAAGTGTAGCGGTAAAAAAGTAAATTCTCTCGTCGAATCGCAGAGGAAACAAAAAAAAACCCGAGGCAAAGACAATTGACTCGCTGGTAAAAAAAAAAAAAAAAAAAAAAAAAGTCCCACGCGAGTACTCGCAAGCGATTCATGAAACTCCGACACGTCAGACAATATATAAGACACACCAGAGAGAGTAGGTGGTAGGTCCAAAGCGAGTCCAGACGGAATACATCTCATGATTAATCAGTGGCGGCTTTTTAATCCAACCCACTTGTATACCTACACACACATACGCGCCTCATATTACTATAAGCTCCTTTGCCCATACTCTCTCAATTTCTTTATATTTATCCCTGTCGTTCGCGAGCATCGGCGGTTTCTTTTGTCTCCTTCTCGTTACACGCAGACCGTGACTACTTGTCGTCGTCGACCGGCCTTATTAAAAGCGGTTATAATAAGACCATCCCTACCCCCGTACGGGAGGATGAAAAGACGTGGAGGAAGTCTCCTCTCCCGTACGAGTTATTTTTGAGCGCGTACATTATACAGCTCCGGATAATCCGGCGTCCGAGCTGCTGCCGAGGCTAACAAAAGAAAAAAAGACCCTTTTTTTTTTTCACCCGCTTTTGTATTCTTATTGTTTCGTATCCTATGATGAAGCGAAAATGTTGCTTTTGCCCGACAAAGCCTCGCGCGGCGCGTGGCATCGATGCAAACACATATTCATTAGTTGTCGTTATTGCTATATACTTTTGCCAATAAACGAGGAGTCCGGCATTTGTCGGCAATAGATTCGGGGGGGAAATGAGCGCAGGTGACATATCGAGCCATCCAATTTTCGTCGCACGTACAAGAGAGAGGGTAAACAAAGACAGAGTGTCCCTTAGTCTTTCCTTCCTCTTTTTACGCGCTGGTCTATATTACGCAGGAAAAGTGTGTCATAAACGTCCTGCCGATTTTCCGCTCAAGCTCGGGCGTGCGGGCGATACATATACAAGTCACAACGACGATCCGTACGGGAGGATCGGTAAGCTCGACACACGCGTAAAAGCTGGCTACGTAATTTAAGTGGACGTGCACGAGTGTACTTTGACTTTTCCGTCCGAGACCATTCAACTTTCGTATTACGATGATAGGGTATATATATACTTATACATTTACTCGTTACACTTCGTTACGGTCGTACGCACGTGCAGGAAAGAACTGCTGATGTTGTATACACCCACCTTCATTTGACGCCATCTGTACGATTGTTTCATAATGTCACAACCTGTCGAGTATAAAGCTTTGTACTACACATGCACCTCCTTTTTTTTTTTTTTTCACTAAACTTGTGTATAAGTATATACATTCATATTTGTTGCTCGAACCATATTATACTGTTTTGTGCAGTTGTTACCGATTACGTACGTATGTAAGTTTCAAGCTCCGCTGCAGCGAACGCATACACACTTATGTTATTATTAACGAACGAAGTTTAAAAGTATCGTTAGGTGGACCCTATGCCGTGGCTCGTTACTTCACGGACGTCGGCAATCGAGCCCTTTTTTTCGTTTATTTTCTTCTTACCGATCCCTCCTTCCCTTACCGCGAGGAGGCAAAGGGGCTGGGGTATAAAAAGCAACTCTCAATTTCCTCATTCGGTCATCCGGAAGGGCCTTCCTTCCTTTCTTTTTTTACTCTCCCTCTCCTCGTCGCATACACACATTATGGATGGTAAACTTAGCCGCTGTTGCCGATACCGGCGTGTATGCGCGGGCGATTTATAAACGTCGGGCCTCCCCGGGGGCGGGGGGAGGTTCGCTTATATATACATATACACGTAGGGTCGCGTATCGGGCTTTCCTTGCGATTTCTATCTTGACGGATTCTGAGAGTGGCTCGAACAGTGGGAGGAGGAGGACGCTCGCAT
This sequence comes from Copidosoma floridanum, assembly GCF_036245765.1. NCBI lineage: Eukaryota > Metazoa > Arthropoda > Insecta > Hymenoptera > Encyrtidae > Copidosoma > Copidosoma floridanum. The sequence continues at coordinate 33,509,656 of NW_028321890.1, forward strand.
CGAGAACAACACACCCGCCCGTGTCGTTACACTTTTCTACGTAATACATATCCTGTATATATATATATATAGCATAGAGTGGGATAGAGGGTATATTACATGCACAGAGAGGGGGTGAATCGTGCGAGTGTAGGCGTATACGTGTACATATGTATATAAATAGGAAGGAGGACTTGATTTATAATAGTCGCGAGGATATATATGATTTATCATCGAGGAGAGCGTTTCAGCGATGCATGTATATACATACACTCTTTCTCTCTCTCTCTTCTCCTCCCGTTTTGAGAGACGCACACTTTGTTCAATGTACAACATTAGAATGCCTTTACCTTGTACTTCATATAATAATTGGGGTGCATCGTATCATATCATACTTATACTTGTTTATATGATACCATAATATGGTATACGTACCTTTTATCACCATCGTAATGGGGGTTCATTGTAAATTATTTTAGTTTAGTTCGATTCCGGGGAGACTATTAATTGTGGGATAGGTGGCTTCGATATAGTGGTCTTTTTCATCAATAAAAGCACGTTGGACGCGAACGAATAAATTTTTTCCAAAAATAGTATGATAATGTAAAAAAGAACAGTAAGTATTTGAAAATGAATTGAAACAAAATGAAACCAAAAGCGAGTTTGAGGAAGAAAAAAAAGTATATCTAAAGGTTCGCTCGTACCATTCCTCTCGGTTCGGAGGAGGAGTTAATTAATCATAATTACGGACTATTCCAGTTATATCTCCATTCTAATTGAGACTTTTGCAAAGGGACGCGTCCCGATCTATATATATGCGTCAAGCCCGGATGTATGGCTTCTCCTCCTCTCGAACTCCACTTGCGGTTTTTACTCTTACTGCTCCGTTTTGGCCCAACTTCTACTGATCCTACCGATTACTATAGGTATACCTACTACTTTTACTGCTGATATTGCTTACATTTTTGCTACTCACTGGTTGTACCTCGCGATAATAAAATGAGATAACAGAAAAGGATATAGTATATTGAAAGGGAGGAAGAGGGACGAGGACACTTGCAATGCTTGCAACTCTTACATTAGAAGTGTATAGGGCATGTCTAGAGATGACGATACGCATGAGGATGTGTGTTTTATTGATAGACCACTTTTTTTTTTTTGACACACATTTCCGTACTCCCCAAGACATTTTTTTCCTTTGCAACAAATGCTTCAACCAGTAGGTATCGCATGTTTAATCGTTATAGCTTTTTTTGCAAGCTATTTTGAATGACTGGACGTGATATATTTGGGCACACTTGCAAAAGCTCAACTCTTACAGTCCTCGTTAAAAAAATGAAAGTAAAATAACAAAAACAATTTTTATTTAAAAAAAATATAACAAATTTAGATTATATCTAAGTGCAATATTTATATTTAGCTATCGATGACTAAGAAAAAGGTGTGTTTTAATTTTTACAAGGGAATTTTTTTTTTTTTTTTTTTGGAAGAGTGAAAAACTCAAAATACTTGCAACAAAATTTTTATAGTAGACATTAATTGAGTTATTTTTATAATTGAATAAAACACTAGTTTATTTATTTCTCATTTGTTATATCATTTATGCTACAGTTAGTGCAATTTTTTCTTTAATATTTAAATAACAGAAAATGCATGTTTACACGGAAAGCCTGACATCAATCAATCTCCCTCTCTTGAAGGATGAATTAAATCGGATATTTTAAATTTTTTGTCTGTGTAATTTTCCACTTTTCACGATTTTTTCAAACCCATTTTTCTATCAAGCAAGTCGAAAACTTGAAAGTCCGACTCTAGAATACGTTATGGCTTCGAGACAAGCCAAGCTAATTATAAACGCACTAATTAATGTATGTGCTACAAGTGCACCACTCATCAGTGACTCTGTGATAATAAATGAAAATAATTCCGTTAAACGACCACTTAATTTATCATTAAATTGTGTGTGATTTTAAAAGACAATTTTTTAAGTATAACTAATACTAAATTTTAGCGTAACGAGAGATAACGGGAAATTCGAGAAAAACCTTTCTGATACTCGAACGAACCTTGTTAGGAGTGAATTATTAAATTGCCGCGCAGCACTATTACAAGTGGAACAAGCTTTATTTAACCGCTGGCACCGCTAACCACCGGCTGGCGGCATTGGGCATAAGCACTAGTGCAACCCTGCAACCTTGGTGCCTTTTTATCTTGCTTGTACGTGCTTTCCTTGGCTTGTATAGTTCCTGAGTATTCGTTACGAGTTACGAGGAGTTGTAAAACAAAAGACGCCTTTTCATCGAGGGACGCTAATTACAGCAAGTACGTAAGTTAATGATTTGATAATGTCGGTTATTAGGAATAATATTTTCGATGAGTTTATCTTTTCGAGTTACGCCACGGGGCAACGTAGATGCAAGTATTGCGAGTATACTCCTAGCTGCCCTAGAGGTAGTGCGATACTTTTCTCCCAAGTCGCGTGGTAAACGTGAAAATACGCGACCTTTTTTCCTTGATCACGGAATCACGGTTGTGATAAACATAACCTTCAAGATAAAAATCATATTTATGCAGTATAAACACAGTGGCCGTATTTTAATGTCTTGCATGTGCTTCTCAAAGGCTATGATTGTTTCCCTATTGTCGAAAGCCAAAGTAGTTGGGTGATATTTGTCCATACGAGTAGTGAATATATTATATTTTTTATCCAGTAGGGAAATGTGGTACTTAAACTGTGCATTTTGCGTGATATTACATCCCATTATACCACAATTCCATCAGTTGTAATTTTTTCTCATTTCGTTATCAAATAATTTGGTAACATTTTAGATTTTCGTCTGCGTAATTAATTTTTTTTTTTTTTTTTTTTCTCCAAAGAATGAAAAATTGTTGGGTGAATAGTGCTCGACAGTTTCCATCATCAGGCTATGATGGTGATGAATCAAGAGGTAGCTATGAACAAGGTCAGTTTCGAAACAATGGTCAAAGAAATAGAAACACTCATCAGAATGCTCAAGAGAATAGGGATTCCAGTAGGAATAGAGACAAGAACAACTCGAGCGAAGAGCAGACTACTTTTTATGTAGAAACTTCTAAATTAGGCAAATTGATTGGGAGAGGAGGAAGTCAAATCAAAGAATTACAAGAAGAGAGTAGAACAAAAATTAATGTGAGTCAAGAAATACTTGCACTTTCTTTTATTAGTTTTTTTTAATTACCCTAAGCACAAATATTGTGTCGGCTTTTTAATTTCACTATTAATCCATACAAATATTATCTTATCTGCAAATTTTTAATGTAAAATTCAAGACTTTTTTTTTATCTTAATATTATATTTTGTATAATCATTTGAAGTTTGATAACAGGTGAATAAAGAGTGCATTAGAGGAAACAAAACCCTTATTACTGTGGTGGGTTCGAAAGATGCGCAATGCCAGGTAAAATCTATGATCGAAGAGTTATTGGACGTCAAATTGATTGAACCAAATGAAGGTGAAACTGGAAATGGTGGTTACAGTAATTCAGGGTATAATGAAGGTGATGATTCAAACACTGCTAGTATAACGGGGGATATCGATTGGTCCACAGCAGCTAAAGATTGCGTAAGACACTAAAACCTGTGTATAGCTTTAGTACAAGACAATAATTTTATAAAATCTAATGTAAAATTTCAGGAAGCCTACCTGGAAAAAAAATGGGCCGCTTATCCTGCTGTCAAAAAAAATTTTTACATAGAAGATCCTGCAGTGACCAACATGACAAAAGAGGAAGTTGATAAAATTAGGCAAGAAAATAACAATATTAACGTTGAGTACACCTTTGAAACGGACGAGAAAACGGATGATGACATTCCCAATCCAGTACAAACCTTCGAACAAGCTTTTAAGGTGAGAATTTTATTTAATACCCGTATATTAATTATCATGATTAATAATCCATTCAAATGATAGAATTATCCAGATATAATGATGGAAATAAAAAAGCAAGGTTTTGAAAAACCAAGCCCCATTCAATGCCAAGCATGGCCAGTATTGTTAAGCGGTAAAGACATGATTGGTATTGCTCAAACTGGCACAGGTAGGTTTATTTATTTATTTATTTATTTTTTTTATTTTAATGCTGATTACTCCGATAAACTGCACTTTAATAAACCAATGCTTACAATTAAGCGTAATGTTAATTATTTTAGGAAAAACCCTGGCATTCCTTTTACCTGCTTTGATACACATTGACAATCAAGACACTCCTAGAAGTGAAAGATGCGGTCCTACAGTGCTTGTGATGGCGCCAACACGTGAATTAGCTTTACAGATTCAGAAAGAAGTTAATAAATACGACTATCACGGCATTAAAGCGTGAGAATAATCGTTTTATCTGAAAAAATTGAAACACGTTTGACTAAAAGAAAAAACTTTTATAAAATTCATAAAATTTGTTTTTAGAGTGTGCCTCTATGGTGGAGGTAGCAGGAAAGATCAAGTGAAAATACTTTCCGGAGGAGTGGAAATAGTCATTGCTACACCTGGAAGACTAAATGATCTTGTACAAAGTGAAATCTTGGATGTAAAGTGTGTATCTTATTTAGTTTTGGATGAAGCTGATCGTATGCTGGACATGGGATTTGAGCCTCAAATCAGAAAAACTTTGCTTGACGTTAGACCTGACCGTCAGTCTGTCATGACTAGGTAAATTTCTCATTCATCAAACAGTATTGCATTCGCAACATTTCAAGTTGAAAAATAATGTTTATCTTCAAATGAAAATAAAAAAAAATAGCGCCACTTGGCCTCCAGGCGTAAGACGACTTGCTACGTCTTATATGAAGAATCCAGTCACTGTTTGCGTTGGATCATTAGACTTGAAAGCCGTTCATTCGGTTACACAAAAAATATTAATTGTCAATGAAGAAGAAAAAACTGACATGGTTAGACAATTATTGGTGTTAAGCACGCGCCTTTAAGTCGAATATCATTCTTATTTTTGATACGTTAAAAGTAACACATTTTATTTGTTTATTCATCGTCTAGCTGAAAGACTTTTTTCAAAATATGGCTCCAGATGACAAAGCAATTATATTTTTTGGGAAAAAGGCTAAAGTTGACGATCTTGGAAGCGATTTAGCTCTATCTGGCGTAAAATGTCAGAGTATTCATGGAGGTCGTGAACAATGTGACAGAGAACAAGCTTTAGAAGACATTAAAAGTGGTGACGTTCGTATACTCCTTGCCACTGACGTGGCTAGTAGAGGAATCGATATAGAAGACATAACGTAATGTTTATTTCCATGTTGCAATATATACACATTGATCAAAATTTCTTCATAAGCTTTATTAGTGATTGAATTACAGGCATGTTTTTAATTACGACTTCCCTCGTGACATTGAAGAGTACGTACACAGAGTTGGAAGAACTGGTAGGGCTGGCCGAACCGGTGAAAGTATATCTTTAGTTACTCGCAGAGACTGGTCCTTAGCAAAAGATCTGATAAAAATCTTGGAAGAAGCAGAACAGGTAAATACTCTTCTTTAAGTACCTATTGTAATGATGTTGTTTTTATGAATATAGCAAAACCCTCAATAATTAAATACTGGACGGTTTTACAACTCTTGGTACTATTTTGGGAATTCTTAAAATGATCACAATTGAAGCAATAGAAGTATAAGAAAAAATGCGATCCCAGAAATTTTCAAAATTACATTTGAATGCTCTCTGTTAACAGGAGATTCCTACAGAACTGTATGATATGGCTGAACGCTACGAAAAAAAGAAATCTGAAGATGGTAGAGATGGAAGAAGATTTGGAGGTGGTGGTGGAAATAGAGGAGGTGGAGGCGGCTATAGAGGAGGCGGTGGTGGAAATAGAGGAAGGGGACGAGGTGGCAGAGGAAGGTGGTGATAATATAGCTTGTATCATAAAAGCTTTTAAAGCTCCAGTTTATTATTATTATTATATTACGTTAGGAAAGCGTCTTATTTAAAAATCTTACAGATTAAATGAAATGACATTGTCTGTAATGAAAGATGTATGTTCAATATTTTTCAAACAATTAAAAAAGTACCGTATTTTAACGAACCTATTGAAATGGGTATCCAAAAATTTGTTAGCATAACTGATAAAATCTTTAAAATCTTTGTAAGTTTAATTACTGCAGAATACTCTTAAGAGTTGAAGTACATGTTCAAACCGTAATTTTCTATAAAAAAAAAAAAAAAAAAACTTGATCAATAATCCTGGGCATTTCTTATTTAAAACCTTTAGAAAATCGGAACTTATTGAAATTAAATAAAATATGCATCTTTTATTGGGATACATGAAATATCCGTTTAAAGATGACTCCTGCATTAAACGGGATACGAGTACAGTTTTTAAAATTAACTTGAAAGAATAAGCAGTAAGCTATTCAGTATTTTTCAGCAAATACTTGATGATAGTAAAAAAATCACGATCTTCCACAGAATATAGATTAAATACAGCACAATAATTGCAGTAAGTAGCTTTAAGATTTAGATTTAATAATAAATCATTGACCATCAGTTTTTCTGAGATTAAAAAATAAATATGATTTAAAATTACTTTAAGGTATTAACAAATTCGGTAGCTATGCCTCATCTGCAGTGACTCATTTACAATTTGGTTCACTTTATTCAGATATTTCTCTAGATGGGGCCGAAATGGTCATCATAACGATGTTTGCACGCACCTAAAAATTGTAAGTTTATTATTTGATTTTATTCCAAATTACACTACTTCAATCACCGCTGTACTTAAAATAGTATTATTGATTGAAAATGGAGAATTAGGTCCTTTTTTCATTTATAAGTTAGATTCTTACAACTTTTGCATTTTCAAAGCCAAAACCACCTAAATGATATTCAACTTGCGGATTAATATTAACACCACGTCACGCAATTTCCTCGTACACGTAAAATATCCATACTAAATATACGGAAGTGAGCACATCATCTTTCTATCTTTTCATGCGCCCCTTTTTTTCCTTTTTGAGGCGACAGCAGATGGGGAGGGAGTGAGGATAACAAACAGTTATAAGCCTCGGAGCGACATAGGAAAACACTTTTGACGCGTCAATTATGCATCACGCCAACGCTAACGAGACGAAATATTGGAGCCGTTGCAGAGTAATGTATATACCTTTGAGCTGCCTCCGGCTTTTTGGGCGATTTCGCTCGCGCCGTTGCTGCCGTGAATATAGTGGACACTGTATATACATTGGAAGAGAAATAGAGAAGTTTAGATATATAGGCCAAAAGCTCTACTACAGTGAGTGCAAGCTTGTGCGTGTGCCCGCGTATCCTACAAATAATGCAGAAAAAAGAGAGTAAAGCGTCATGCTGTACAGGCAAGAGAGCAGTAAACAGCGGCCCTAGAGAGAGAGAGGCTTTTAAAAAAGCATTTGAGGAGATAAATTACGCTGGAAAAAGTGGCCCCTGATGGACGAGCTTTTTTTTTGTTTCGTCCTTTTTAGCCCCATATGCCTCGTCGAGCGCGTGTCGGTGTGTGTTTTCGTTGTCAGTACGACCGCTATTATTATTGTTGTTTTTGTTGTCGGTGTGCTGTCCCCTTGCAAGCTCGCACGCACAGTTACACAATGTTTCCTTTCTACTGCTTTTTTTTTTTTTGCGCCGGACATAGCTGCTTCACGGAAAAATTTTTCTTTTTTTTCGGTAGAGGAAAAAAAGAGGTATCAGCCCGTTTTAGAAGTATCGTTGCATGAATATACTTATAGCAATTGATAGACGTTGTTTGTATAGTCAATGCGATCGCGAAATAAACATAAGTGTGCATCGAGATCGAGTTGAAAATGTTTAGAAAACCTTTGTAAGACCTCGCATCAAATAATTTTCAATTATTCGCATCGTATGCGTGAATTCTTCATCTTTTTCATACCAAAAACAAGAACTTGTACCGAAAGTATCTATTTTCGTTTGTTTTTTTTTTTTCCTACTCTTGCAAAAAAAAACAATCTTTCAACGCGTTGTATTTGCCGACATACTTCCCCATCCGTGCACACTACACGTGCGCATATATATGCATGTACGCAAAAACACTCGGTGCTCTTGTTTTTCTCCCATTGTCAGCTCTCTCTCTCGTTCCACATTTCGCAAAAGTTTTAAAACAAAACAAGGACGTTAAGAGATAGTGCGGCGGATTGAAAAGAAATGGAAAAAACAACCGAGTGAAAAGACGTCACTCCCGGGTATAATACCATGTATGGATGTATATATATATACACTTTTACAGCCCCGCAAATGCATGTTTTTCTCTCCCAAGTGCCGGGGGTGTACGTATCTTTTCTCGCGACCACCACTGGCAATGTTATCGGTCCCGGAAAAACACGCGGGGGTGCGAGTGTACAGGGGCGGGCTGGGGGCTAAACAGCACGAGGATCCTATCAGCGCTTTTCTCGCAAAACTCTGTTCCCTCTCTGTGTATATATATATACACACTATTCTGCCCCCTTCGAATTACATTGTACTTTCTCTCGCGCCTTTTCATCGTCGTCCTTCGCTTCTTTGCCTTTCACACAAAATAACCCCCCTCTTTCTTCACGCATGCTGCACTCGTCCGGCAAACCTTTACGGTCGATCCTTTTCTCTTCTTTTTTCTTCCCCCCCTCCCTCCCCTTCCTCGTATCCTCTTCACGTGCACACGCTACAAGTTCACGCAAATTTATCGCGCACGGTTAAAATACGCAAACGCGTATACTTATGGGGAAGGATAAAGGCAGGCCGAGCACTTTCACGCGCACACACGGTGGGTAAGACTGCGCTTTTGGCCTCTTTTCGGCGTTTTCCTCTATACAGGTACGGCCGGATGATAACCGGCAGCCACAAAGAGAAAGGGAAAATAGGTAGCGCTCGGTGGGAAAAAATATTCGGGGCAAACCCTCCCGAGCGTATACTTTGCCGCTCGGCCGAGCGCGCATTTTCGAAATCACAACGAAAACCGCACTCACATATATATATACGAGGCATTTGTTTTCGTTGCCTTCGACGCAGCCCGTCTCTTTATCATACTTTTTGTACCATTCAAAATGTTTATGTAATTGATATATCACGCATTCCAAATGATTGCTTTCGTAGGAAATTAATAATTTACCAAAGAGAATAAAAGGTTCCTTCGTAAACGAGCTGCCGATGAGCACTGTAATTCCGAAAAACCAAAATCACTTCTACTGCGAAAGAGATGATTCCCCCGAGGGAGGAGGGATGAGCCTATAGTCTTTCGGGACAGCTGCAGTTTACTCAATAAAAGGGGAAGAGAAGGATCATAAAAATCATGATGTACGGCGTGGGTTTCCGCTTTATTGGGGCGTGTTTTACGCACCCCGACACGGAGGAAAAGGAGAGCAGTAATTTCGTGCGAGGATCAGCTCCTTCGGCAGAAAAAAAAACACAGCCACCAACAAAGAGAGAAAAAGAAGGGAAGGGCACACCTCCTCCTCATCTTCTGCTCAAACACGCACGTGAATTAAGTTCTCGTCGAATAAGTGACGCTCTCGCGCTGCTCCTGCTGCTTATGCTTCGAAGGGGAGATCAAGTGTACGAGTGTTGAGAAAAATATGTACACCGTTTAGCCGAGTCGTGAAAAAACGTCTCCTCGCTCTCGTAACTTTCTTGTAGGCGCCCGTACATATCTAACTCATGATAATGAAACTTGATGGCATTTTTTGGCTGCGACACCAAGAACGGGTATACTTGGTGAGTCACAAGACGAACCCATATTTATGATCGATTGATTCGAAATATGTACACCTTGAATGTGTAAGCACCGTCAAGTAATAAGCGGACATCTGCCCCAAAAAAGCTTTCATTGCCACGTATATATACACACAATATTCCCATTGCAGTCGTCTCGTAATAGCCAAGTACCGCCCACTCGTAAAAAACCTCTCTCCCTTGCATGGATGCGCTCTGAGAGTATATATCGTCACAAACTCTGCCAGAGAGAGAGAGAGATATTATGCCTACAAGTACATATATATATATATATTTATAAAACGCACTGATGTGAAGACGCACACATGTGCGAGAGCGAGAGTGCCGCCGCGCCCCCGATCCGATGAGCTACACGTGCACGCCGTATCGCAGCCTCCTCCTCCTAGCACACACTATCGTCATTCTGACGCGCCACCCGCTCCCTAATAGCGCTTACACGCGTATATATACAGTAGGTGGGGTTACGCGACGGCCGAACGCAAGTAGCGCGTATACTCCTCCAACTTCTCGCACACCTACATATATGTATACCTAAAGCGTTCCTCCTCCACCGCGGAAGCGTATATGTATTATGTATTTATACCAGCAGCAAGGGATAATGAGAAGGAGGAAACCACTCGGCTATACCCTATATCCAATCAGCATATGCACCTCTGTAAGCTGCCAGGCGACGCCCCATTATAGGTACAGTTCTCCACCGCGCGGTAACTTTGGTAAATCCGCTGATGATTCTATGGTCTTTATAATATACATGTACATGCGTAGACGTCGCCCTCGTGGCGCGATGAATACGCGACGAACGTCTAGGCTTGATTAGGACGGAAAAATCAATTAGAGCCCGTCGGGAGCGCACCTGCGCCCCTCCTGCACTGTGCACCCGAGATCTATATATCACTAGTCTCTGATCACTAGTGTATATAGGTACATGAGGAGCGCCCTTATCTTCCTCTCTCTCGTCGACTTCCCCCCCCCCCCTTAATACAACTAATCTCTCGAAAGACAAAAAAAACGCGAAAACTACAGATCATTGTACATGGGGTATGGTAAGTATAAGTAGATCGCTCGAGCAATTTTGGAACACAAGAGAGAGAGAGAGCGAAAGGGCACGGACAGGGTGTACACAAACACCGTCTCCCCGTGAATATGGTATTTACGGGACTACGTGTGCGAGGACTACAATATGTCGGGCTGATGGGCCCCCTGCACCTACACACATAATACACTACGTGTATGTACATACATGTACAGCTAACACAAAACCCCCCGACACCAGCCGTGTGCAGCCCCTTAACGAGACCTGTGCCCTCGTCCAACGAGCGTAGAGGGCTGAGTGACTCACCCACCCCTTGCGTCGCTTTCTCTCTCTCTCTCACACATCCTGTGGCCGTGTCTCGAGAGCACACGCACACATATGTGCAAATCCATTGTTGGCTTAAGCTTTTGGAACGAAGAATTGTTGATTGCGTCAACCGCGCGCGTAAGTATATGTATACCTATACGCACTTTGCTATAAACGATTAATCACATCTCCACCCCCTTTGGGTGTTCATTGCACGCGCGTCGCAACGTGTGTATGTACAAGCTCGACTATACGGCCGGCTGACTACAAAATTACCCGGTGATTCCTTTTTTTTTTTCCCCTCCCCCCATCACCGGTAGTTATTCAATTCCACTCGCGAAGGAGGACTTCAGCTCGGCGGGAAGGGATATTGAAACGCGTGGAATTTCCCGTTAGCCGGTGCCGATGGGCGCAACATGGGGTCATTCTGATCGAGCTAATCCAAGCGAATGTCTTTGGGGAGGCTGTATATAATACCTACACGATCGGCATAGCCGAAGAAACAGGTGGGCAATGAAACTTCGTTACGTATCGGTGATTATCGAGACTATATACGGCTGCTACCGCCACCGCCGAGGGGGGAGGAATCGGGTGTAAGGTTCATCGTCGCTCTGGTCTGCTAATGAACCGGCTATATACATGTACATCTGTACGGTAATTCGAGACTCCACCCCTTCCCTTGCTTGCACATGTATACATACATACACGTGTGACCCACCCCCACCCCTCTAAGTACGATTACACATCGGCGTACATTCAACGAGAGAGCTATATCATACGGAAATCATTGAATTTTCGATATAACTGTGGGGGATTTCCTTATTCATCCTGTACCGCACGGGGGAAACATCGTGTAGGGTGTATGTGTGCGATGATGCTATGTACAATTTTAACGTTTTCATATACGCAACGAGAGAACTACACGAGCCAGGGTCTCTTGTTAACGTGCTCAAAAGTGCTTTAAATCGAAAAAATTCAAGCAACAACGGTGGTGGCAGGCGCAATAACCTGCACGTACTTTCGCGTGATTATATTCCGTATTTTCTTCCTTCCTACTAGCTTGGTGTATTGTATACCTTTTTTTTTTCTCTCACCTTACGATCGCGCAACTCGAAAAATCCTTTTGAGCAATCGACTACTGCGAAAACAAAAAAAAAAAAAAAAAACAAGCTTGCGACCGCCTCTCACTTAATTTTTTTTTGCGGTGAGTCGAAAAACGAGGTTCCCCTCGGTTTGATTCCGTAAACTGCAGGGATAAGTACACCGGGACACAACAATAGACGGGAGAGGAGGCGGTATGTAATTGCTAGGCGCCCGGGAAATCGCGCTGCAAGCCGGTATATCTTATACGCAAAGTGCAGACAAGCGAATTCGGATCCACTGCAGTCCCGGCCGTTCCGTCTCTTGGCTTTCCAATTTGGCTTCCTTGCAATCAAAGCTTTCGCGCTGAGTGAGGCAGACGCCGAGTAATGAGCATATACCCGACTCGTTAATGATGACTTTATTAGTATATACACGTGTAGGTATATTGGTACGCGGGGGAAATTAATTATCCTTCGTACTTTTTTTGTCGGGCTTAATTGAACGTTCGCCGTTTTATGGATCATTTCTGGTTTATTGTCTTTTGGCTTGTACCTCTAATTGGGGGGAAAAACTATCATCCAAAACATTAATAAGGAAAAAAAGTCCAACGTGTCGCATAGAGAATCATCCAACTATTTTTTTTTCTTCTTTTTTTTTTGTGCGTGTGACCAGAAACCTAATGCTCGACAGGGCACTCTATTTCTCCTTTCGAAAAATGGCTGAGAAAGTGTACCCGGAGACAGGGTATAAAAAATGAATAAATCCATCAATGTCGGGATAATGAATATAGATGCAGCCGGAGCTTGATCAATCTTTTGACTTTGGACAACGGCTGGTTCTAATTTTTTTTTTCCAAAAATTGGAATCTGCCTTATTACACGGCATTTTTTATCTCCAATTTCTGGCAAATTCAATACAAGTTAAAAAGAAAAAAAGTAAGGGTGACAATAAATTACAATTAAAGTCACTGGCTCCTATCGTGCAAACATATAACATGTACATTTCTTTCATTGCATTCCTGATGATATCTCGACCGATTAGTATTATTGTTTCAAGATTATATACGTATAACACACATCCCTCCCTCCCAGTTATACAGTGGTTGCGGGGTATCATGTATACGAGCGATGACTGCGTTGTGTCCATAAACACACTTATATAAACACATAAATGTGCGTATATAGCTGCATCGGATAAATAGCCAGAGCATCCGGTTGGTCCGATATGGTGTTTGGCCTGTGTGTACAGGCGAGTGACGCACGCCACGCGCTTTCCTCCCTTATCGCACGCGCGTGGCACACCATACGTGGGGGGGGATTTTGGCAAAAAGCGTCAAATAATGGCGCAAGAGAAAGCATCGACCGGACGAGCATTTTTATTTACAGCCACACATATATACAAAATACACATCCGAAAGTATTGGGGGTGGGTCGTCGGCCAGCTGTTCTCTGCTCGTCGCGATAAAATCGTCGCGACCTCACCTAAATTCACGATTAGCTCTCGCATCCCCTGCGACTCAACGGCCCGTGACCAACGACTGCGGTCCCTTATACGTATACCACTCGCAGCCCTATACGCGATTCATGCGGTTGTCACGTGTCGACGCTGGCCCTTTTGTTTAACGCGTGCGGTTGCTGTATTTTTTCTTTCCTTTTTTTTTCTACTCCCTCACGCATTTGCCCAACTCATTCGACTAAAAGGTAACGAGCCGCGCACGCGAATGTTGTCGCGCATATATATATATGTTTTCAACGCCCACGGAGCTTTTGAGTTTTCAACACGCGTGTGTACGTTGCGATGCGTGTCTAACCACGAGCTAACCGGACCGTGTACATTATAAGGTGTATTGTACAGTCGGTCACTTTTTCTTTCCAACTTGTACGCGGCTGGGAGACGTGATACATATATTTTTCTTCATTACCAGCCCCCGACCCCTTGCTTCCCGTTTCGCTTTTTTTCTCCTTCATCTTCGGCTTCGAGAGCGCCAGTCAACGGGGGATCGAGCCCTGCCGGCAGTCCATAAATCCCGTGATTACCCTGGTGAAACATACATGTGCCTGGTACGAGCTCGTATTTTTTTTTTTTTTTTTTTTTTTTTTTTTTTTTTGTTCCTCGGACCCGTCCGTGGGTTATATACCTTGAACGACGATTGAATTTGATGGATCGACAGGCCCCTTGTCGTCGTCGCTGCAACATCCTCGCATCCGACGCGTCAGTTCCGATTACCTCTGATCCGCTAATTATTATTAGTGGCGCGGGATAAACTCTCGACACTCTCTGGCGTGCACGACTAACCGGGTTTAACGCGCCTTTGGTGCAACGACAGCCTGCAATTATTATATCGTCGATGCATCGAGGCAAAGGGGGGGCAGACGCGTGTATTGAAAAAATACTTTTGGCGGGTCTACTATAGCGTGTCGGGAAGGAGATAGCGGACCATTGGGAGCTACCGGACGAGGTGTAATTTTTCGCGCAAAATAAAAAAGAAAAACCGAGTTGAGCAAATCGATGGGGAGAGGCCAGGTGCTAACCTGCAATCATCCGCGAGACGGAGAAGGCGAGGTAGGGGCGCGCGTGTGAAAACCAGCGAGAAGAGCAGTTAAGTTTGCGTGAGGGATGGGGGAGAGATGCGGTATATTTACAAGCGGGGATAAGTGCACCCGTATTTGCTTGCAGGTTTCACCTTCGACGCGTTTACCTTATTTTGTGAAAATTGGGCACGTAAAGTGACAACGCGAGGCGAGCACTGCAGGATCTATGTGCTTTGAGTTAACCAACGGAAGAAGAAAAGAAAAAGAGGAAGAAGAGTAGCGATAAAGAGACGAGAGATAGCGTAATTACTTTGAATTTTTCTTTGTTGGGAAAAGTTGGCGGGTCGGTCGGGTGGTTTGGGAGTGGGGGTGGGGGGCGAACTTTTCCTTGTTTGCTCCGGAAGAAAATTGTGCGAAAGCGAATTGTCCTCATTCCATTCCGCGTGATTTCAAAATTCCCCGAGATTGCCAAGTTACACCGCTCCCTTCTCCCCATCTTCCTTTTCTTTTCCCTTTCCATCTCCTTACCCCTTCTACCCCCCTGTATACATATATTGGAGTCTTGGCTGTGGAACTCTGCTCTTTGAGATGAATTTCCACGTACTTCGAGGGAGTAACACAATTATCAGGGACGTTCCTCCTGTACTCCCAGTGACTCTATCTTTCCGCGCGTCTTTTGTAGGTAACTTCGAGCTATTTCTGCATTCCGCGTTACTAATGCAGTGGAAGTGATCGAAGTACGTTCGGAAAATTTCAATACTTTTACTGCGAGAAAACCTTTAACGGAAGACGCTTGTACACCTTTTGTGCCGCTGTACTGCCATACCTGCTTCTGAAGAAAAAAAAAAAAAAAATAAATAAAAATAAAAATAAAAGAAAGATCGCTATGCTTTATGACAATCTTTCTTTGATCTCCTCGTACGTGTACAAAAGTGCGTAAGGAATCATGCAAGGTTTTATTGACAGTCACTCTCAAACGAGCTTTAGCTTGAAATGTTAAAAATCGTGGAAAAGAATTTTTACAGTAAGGAGTTTTTCCCAAGACTTTTTTTGTCAAGTCCATCAACAATTGAACGCGTTGAACTATCCTGTAATCGAACACTTGTCAGTTAGGTACGTGCTTTTAAAACGCATATGTCCTGAATTTTGAGTTTTTTATATTCCCACACTGAAGTAAGTAATCTCGTTCGTTGTTGAAAATTTTGATTTCATACGATCAATCGATCAGGGGTTTTATTAAATTTTACGAACCATTAAATTTGTAGAGATATATAATCACGAAATACATGTTTACATAAAGTAATATTTCGTTTGCTGTATTGTCAAGATAATTTTCTCAAACGGAAATTTAACTGTAAAATAAGTTTCTTCTAAAATGCAGAGGTATAAAAACTTCGAAGAAAGTAAAAAATTAACATTACCGTGAATTCTTATCAAGGCAATGTTGACCAGTGCTATCGGGTTATAGACCCAAATGGTAACCACATTTCTAATTGTTTCCTTGTACGTTTTGTCCTCTTAAGTCAGACGTGTGTAAAAAAATATCCATCCACCACACGATTCACGAAAAAGTCGCGGATAATTTATACGAGATTTTCCCGAGTCCCCCAAAACACCGGTGCCACGTGAAATTGAATATATCCAAGGAACGATCGCAGTGATGTGGTGTGTAGGCAATAAAGCTAGAGAGGGAGGCAGGGATGGCGGAAAACTATGTCGTGATAAAAAAAAAAAAAAAAAAAAAAAAGTTGTGAGATATGACGAGAGATTGTGAGAGGGAGCATGGGGAGGGTAAAAAGCCGGCAAAAGTCTAACAAGCGGGACGAAGCAAAAAAAAGGGGGGCGGAGGGGGGGAAAAATACAAAACAAAACGAGCGTGCACCCCCTGTGAAGTTGGGAGCAAAGGAGGTCGAGAAGACCAAAACACAGGGCACGAGGCGAAATGGGAGGGTCGCGGAGATGCCAGCCCAGAGAGACAGCGAGAGTATATATTATACTGCAAGGCCCCTCGGGAGCCCTCACGCGTGCGGGGGCTCTCGTTTGTGTATACATGCAAACACACATACGCTCGAGCTGGAGGCAATGGACGATATTATTATTTATAATCAGACGCTGACTCATTCCGCGTCGGTGGTGTACTCAGAGGGGAGGGAGCAAGGGTACACTCATTAGGCGGCACGATGTTATAAATATACAAAATGTTGGTGTGTGTGTGTGTACCTACTCACGTCCCCGAGGCCGAAAGCTCGTGTTCCTTTCTATAGTTTCAAAATTTGATTTGCCCCCCTTTCCCTGCACCACGCACGCATACCCACTATCTCGCTCTCTATGCATACTTTTTTCTGGTCTCCTTGCATTTCTTTCGTCCCCCCCCCTGTCATTCATTCTTTACTCGCAAGCCCTCGCGGAATCGGCTTTGTCTCCGGTGCTTCAATTATTGATGCGCGCCTCATGTACGTGCAGCTGGGATCGAGGATTTAAAAAGGACGGCGGATGGATGGACAAAAAAAAAGCCGGGCCAAGGGAACGGATGAGCGCGTATCGTTAAATGTATAATTTTTTAAGGGATGAGCGAAGGAGCGTAATCCGAGCGGCCGCTGCCGATCGGCTTCCGGGTAAATAATTTATCGGGCGTTTGCTTACCGGTGGACGCGGATCGGTCGGCTGGAAAGCGATGCTGGAGATCTTTTTTTCTTTATGTTTTATATTTAAACGGGGGTAAAAAAAAAGGAGGAGAGAAAAAAATATTCTTAAATGGTAAAATTTAATTCATCAAGCTAGCGCTGGTCCGTGTTTATCCATTAGCTAATACGCCCGGGTGTACGTTTAGCGCTTCGCTCGAATGAAAATCGGACTGCGCTACCCCTCTCATGGCTGCAGCTGAATATCTGCATGTAAAATAAAAATCAAGAGGCTCTTTTATCCCCTCGGCTCTTAATTATAAGTAAGACCTTCTGGAGATAGAGGAGCCGAGGGTGGGAGTTGGAAAAAAAAGAGGGAAGAGGTAAAAGAGGAGGAGGCTGGGAAAAAGATTGGAAAAGCTTCGGGGCTAAGTCTGTAACCGGCCGGGAGTAATTACATTGCGCGTCGGACGTGAATTACGCCCTGTAAGTTTTCTTACTTATACACTCGTTTGGTTGCTTGCTTACCTTTGCCTGGGTAAGATCTCAAAGGTCTTAATAAATTATGAAGTCACTTTTTCTCCCCCCTTCATTCTATTTTCTTTTTGTTATTTACAGCGCTAGCGGTGCATCTCTCTCTCTCTCTCTTTCTCTCTCTTTTGGCTTTTGCACGCGTTTTTTCCATTCTCTATTCTTTTTCGTTCCCTCTGCTGCGGAACTACCCCCTGGGCTCTGCTCCTTCCCCGTCTCTCATAAAAGCCCTCTTTTTCAATTCTCTTCGCTTTGACTTTGTGAGCTATTTTTTTTTTCCTCCCTTTTTTTTCCCTGTGTAATTTTTTAAACCGAATGTTTCGAATAGTTACGTATACACTGACCCCGAGCTTGGCGCAATCGCTCTGCCCATTTGCCCAAAAAACGAGAGCGCTCCTGCGGGTTTCTTAATTGCTTGTTGTGCCTGACAAATAATCAGCGAAACAATTTGAGCTTAAGAGCCAAAGCGAATATCCTTTTTTTGCGAAAATATGTCCATTTGGACGTTTAAACGAATATTGTACCGCGTGTTATTTCTTTTGCCATTTCGTTGATATGACCATGCTTTTTCGTATGACTAAAAAATTTACTGGTGGTACTCTGTCGCGAACTTGATGTCAAATCAGCCGCTGTTGAAGAATTTTTATCTAGTTTATAAAGATTTTAGTGCTCGATAAAAGCGATGGTCCTTTTTTTTCTTTTTGATCACGAAACCTCTTTGAATAAAAACCATAGAGAATACATAAAGTACTCGAGTTAGTTATAAAATTCTATTTCCCGCTGGCAGAGTCGATTATACAAAAGCGACCAACTTGTTATTGATTTGAAAATTCGTTTGCCCAACTAAAAAGTCAATTGTTTCATGGTTGGCCGTATACTTGGTGAAAAAATAATGCACTACCGTACATGAAGTTAGTATGCCCTTGTTCAATCAATATTTGCAAAGACCCCTCCTTCCTCTCTCACATCAAATTAAAAAGTGCGTCTCCACACAACGCTTGTACCAGAAAATACAGTAACGCACGAATCTCTGAAGCACTTTTTCAATCACTCCCCTAATTCACCCCGTGTATGTACATGTACATATTTTCTCCCCTTTTCCCCGGCCAGTGGTTGCACAGGCTCCTTTTGGAGCTCTCGCTCCCTTCTCCCCTAGTTCCGAAATAACACGAGTACCTCCGCAAGCGCATTACACGTAAGCACGTCACGACGTGGCGCCTCAAAGCGGAAACGAGCAGACAGCGAGTGCAGAAGGAAGAGGAGCTGGTGGCTCTTTGCTCGATGCCCGGGTTAATTTGCGGCGCGTTTAATCGATACGGTCCCGCGCCACGCAAACGTCTCGCTCTCTCGCCCTCGATGAGCCCATTCGCGCCTTCCTGGCGTTACATGTAGGCGCAACGTAGGGTGTACACCCCCACCCACCTGTACGTTATACGCCAAGTCGTCCAGCATAATCCTCGAACCCGCGTCTCGCTACACCGAGTACAGTCGTACACGCGAATCGGAAGCTCTCTATGTATACGTGACTTCACATTGAAGTGGGGCATTGATGAGTTTGACGAAATTTCCATGATGGCACGAGCTTATACATCTTATTTGCGATCGAGAACAAGGATTTATTAATTGCAACGTATGTACGTGGCGACAAGATGACGCATTTCATGGGTGCGACCAAACGATTTCATTAAATTCTACCTATACTGGCTTAAATCCCTTTTTTCAACGTATCTCATTCGGAATGCTTTCGTCCTAATGAGCTCCCTGGCACGGATGGCGCAAGCCACCACCCCCCGCATCCCAATTACAAACGCCAAGCGGTCTTTCTTTTACGTCGGGACCAACCCAGGCATCGGGTGAACAAGAAAAAAAAAAAAATTGAGGCCCTCTGCCCGAGGAGCCGATGGCGAATTTCGCGCCCGATTCTCCGGAGCCGGGCGCTTTTGATTCGGTTGACTTCCCTCCTCTTGCGTATTAGAGAGAAGAGAGGAGGAGCCGCACCAGAAAGGACTGGAAGGACAAAAAAAAAAAAAAAAAAAAAAAAAAGAACGAAAGTCTATAGGTGCGCACGGCAGGAGGCAGCAGTTACAGGGCCGGAGCGGGAAAAGCCCAAACAAAGAGGAATGCAATTTCCTGCGGTCTTCCGCGCCAGCTCGGCTCACCACCATTCGTCCGGAGGGCTCTGGGGGAAGAATGAAGAAAAAAAAAAAAAAAAAATAGGAAGCTGGTGCGTCGTTTCCTTTACTCGCGGCCTTGGGTGCCCAGGAAAGGGAGAATGAGAACCGATACTTTGGCACGTGTGTGTATATATATATTGGCCGTTAATTGTGCATCCACGATGCGGGTACACCTACGTGCAGTGAGAAGGTGGGAGTCTCATCTTCTTTTGTTTCTGCTACCCGGGCGATCGATGGGGAGAAATGCAAATGTAAGGACCGTCGAGTGCCAATTGACGTCGCCACGACGAGTAAAATTATATACCGATTCGCGCGGACGGCCCGGCAATATTATAAGCATTTCCCGATGTCAATTACGACGAATCGAGTTATCGGCAAAAGTCAGCGGCTCCCGCGAGGCGTTATTATATTTTCGCGCTCCCCTGCAACTTTCGTAACCGGGAAGATACGGAAATCCAGCGTGATAATGACGGAGAGAGCACGGCTAAACTGATAAATGCGACATTTGAAAGTCCGTCAGTCCGTGGGTATGGCACCCGATGGTTGCGAAATCAGGGAAGAAGAAAGAAAGGAAATACCAGCCGGTATATAGGTATAGGGGGTGGAATGACTAAAGGGTATCTTTGGGTTCTCCAGATCCACGGGGGACGTGCTGCTACTTTTTTTTTTATCCAATCGTCCACCGGAAGATCACGGGCTCACCCAATTATACACAGATACAATACCTTTCCCCCTATATGCCGATACTATGACAGAGGGTGGGGAGATGATGATGTAAAAAAATCACACGGCAGATTTTTAGACGCGTCATTTCTTTTGATCAAAGCGTGTTTACTTGCGACGGGAAACTTTAGGTTTCGCCTTCGTAACAGTGGTATGTATGTATTTATTTTACGTAATTATCGGGAAAAAATTCAATCTCGTTGTTTCGCACGGAGGAACACAAGAGCCGACGTTAGGTATATAAAACAGTGCACGGGGAAATAGCTCCGCGGCAATTTTCGCGCTGACAGCACGCGCGCCGCGATAAATCAATTTTATCCGACGATTGGCTGCGCGTAGCGAATTTTTTTTTTTTTTTTTTTTTTAACGAAATACGCGGGGCCTACGTGGTTCGGGAAAAAATTGGTTTGTGCATGGACGCCATGAACGATGAAAATGGGATTTGAGGTAATAGACACGCGCGTTTCTTATTAGTATGCGCATGTCGTTTACAACTGGGATATAATAAAAAAAAAATTTATAAAAATAATCGTTCTAAAATGGTAATCTGGTGTTATTTTGACGTCCAAGGAAACACTAACAACTATTGTTGAATTCCAATGTTGTAATACTGTGTACCTGTATGGTGCACGAGAGCATGCAGGGATTCTCGCATAGCCCAAGGGCCTCGCACTCCACTCTTCGCTATATTATACATATAGGCATACACCCGTACTTCGTTTCTTTTTGCACGTATACTTTCCGCTGCTGCTGTTAGGGCTCGAGGTTGATTTCTTAAAAAAAAAAAAGGAGGGGACGGCCACCGTGCGAGTGTTGGTTGAGGTTCGCTGGAGATGAGGGGAGGGGAGGACTACATGTCGAACTTTATTTGCCTCGTTAAAAAATTTAAGGCACCCCCTCCGACGTTCTTTTATACTCGGAGAAACGAACTTTTGCATTTCATTACAGGTATAAGTATGTGTGAGTGCACGTGTGTAAAATCGTAGAAAAAAAATGATCGAAGAAAGAGAAGAATAAGCGTGCCCAAACAGCTCGAAGCTCCTCCTCATTTTTCACTCTCCTTCCCGACACTACAGCTCCTCGCTGCACTTTTTTTTTTGCCCAATTCGCTCTCGCCCCATACCTGGCAAACCCTCCTCTTTTTTTTTTTCATAGCCCTCGAGCGCCCGCATGTGTTGAGGTACATACATTTTTCGTTGTTGGCGCTCAACTCTCTTTTTTTTTGTATCTTCCATCGAAGTAATTGGTTTTTTTTCGCTCATTAACGCCGAACTCGTTGCTCCCGAAATTATATATGCTAATTACTCAACGCCCGCCGAACTTTGTTCCCCCCTCCTCCAAAGCAGGGTTGTTTTGCACTCTTTGGACCGGTTGTTTTGGCGCACCCTTCCCCTACCATTTATCGCAATAACGTTCGAATCTCTCGGCTTATTTCACCCAAACTCGCCAAACATTATACTCGCGTTATCGATTGCCCCCTTAAACTTGGGCGACACTCGAACTCTCGTTTTATCGTCTTCTCCCGATCTACACGTAAGGTACAACAGCGAGATCGGTATCGCTTAACAAATTCAAACCCCCCCCCCCACCTATATTTTTGATATGATTTAGAGAACAAAGAAAGGAGCACGAGTGTGGCTGAAAGAAAAGAAAAAAAGCACCCCCAGAAAAAGACCCCGTGTATAATATACAGGTATACCTGTATGTACAAGAGTGTGGCGTGACCGGCACAATCATTGATTCAAACTCCATACTCGGTGGTGTGTGTGTACTTGTACATAGTTGTCCATACCCACGCACGCAAACTGCAGTTATACATGTCTACAAGTATACATCAGGATCCCTGTGTCTCTGGATTATCCTTCGAAGAGAGCCCCCGACCTCAGAGGCTTCAAACGTAAGAGAATAATGGGACGAAGAAGGGAGAAAGAGAAGCTCTCGCCGAAATCCGCAACAACAGCGACGTTTCGGCTTATGTATATGCACGCGTACACACACCTGTGCACCCATCGCGGATACATAAACATGGTACACGAGTGACAGAGGGGGATGGTATAAGGAGGCACCCATACATATATAGTGTAAGCGAGACGCCGCGCTCGCATGTCCACAGCTGCCGCGACGTCCGGAAGCGAGGCTCCGCAGGATGCGGCTGATTCTCCTTACAATGTTAGGTATATAGGTACGTTATACTTGCGATGTAATCCCTATACCTGGTACGCGAATGGACACGCGATATAGAGAGCACGTACCAGAGATATATATATATATATATGTATACCTACGACGTACATCGTAGTGGGCGCGTGGCTCGAGCAACAGATGTTGTTGGCGGTATTGTCCACCAGAAGCGAAAATAAGTAGAGTTGACGCTACTTACGGTGCCGCAAGTTCGTGCGGCGGGGGATCGCGCGAGATTACTCGAGGACCGGTGTGTCATACGATACACTTATATTTTTGCCCTCGATCTACGAACGCGAAGTCATACGAAACTCTTACAACCTATATATACTACACGTGCTTTTGAGGAATGTAATATTATGTATCGCTCGGCCTCCGTCGATATGCCCGTGGAGCAGGTTTTCTGACTTTTAAATCGAATTAGGGAACCACAGCGCGTTAGATTACATTGCCGATACGGTGTTTATGGTGTTTCTGAAAACTCGAGCCCCATCATGCGTATAAGGAAGATCGACGCACGATATTATTGAGAACGTGTCAATATCGCACCGCAACGTAATAGTACGCTCGTGGTCGATCTATATACTTTATAATGTGATTCCTGAAGCATTGTAGCTTCGGTAACTGCGCCAACATGGATCGGTACGAAAATCGGAGGAAACACACAGGTACCCGCCGAATCATGAAAATCACCGCAGCAGAGCACAACAACGGATTGAATATTTCTTTGTTTGTTTGTTCACTGCTCGCATTTGCTTTGATTTAATTATTCCTTTCTCCTGCTCCCTCGTATATACCCACTACACATGGACCAAAAAGCACCACGCAAACTGACGCTCCCCCCCCCCCTCCGCCAGCTGACTTTTCTCCATTGTTTTTTTCTTTCACGTCCTCCCTTTCGCTCCGCAAGCGACTTTTTTAATCAACTCGTACACCTGCAAGCTCCCGAGCTTTTTCCCCCTGGCCCCTCTATCTTTTTGCTTCCATCGCTCACACACTCGTTATTCACAATCAGTTTTATGGAAAGGTCAAATCGCATACAGCAGGCGCCATCAGCTCATGTATATGCTGTACACCTACTCTCTCTCTCTCTGCGAGTGTATACGCACATGGTTATTATTCGAGAGTCTTTATTAGGGCAAACTTCGGTGCCGAATTCTTCGTTATTTATTTTTTGGCGTATCAGCGCGCAGTACTTACACACTACATGCATTATACTACACGCAAAACCGGCGCTGCAGAATGCATAATGATGAGAAGTGTATCGGTCGCGTGTACGCTGGGCTCAAATTATAACGGGACTGGCCAAACTTTGCGCCTATATACATGTGCACTACGTATACTATTACCTATTAGAGACAAAAAAGAAAAGAGAAAAAAAAAAAAAATGGGTGTCCACTCGAGCGGCTCCTCCGTTGAATCGGTAAAGAATCTTCGTGACGGCTACTGCGACGTGTGTAAGTACGAGGACACAAGACTGACGCGAGCTTCCGTTTCATCTCGTGTTTCCCTCGAGTTTTAGTCGTCTTTCTCCTCGCGCCAGAGGACCACTTCTCGTCTTGCCACGCCCCCCCCTCCCTTCCTCTGTACGAGCACGTTGCTATGCTATATGGTTACGACTCTTCCCGTACACTACTCTTTCTCGGCTTCCATCTGCTCGTATCGTCTCAGCCCGTATCCTTGCCCCATCCGCGTGTACACGCTACTTGCGCGATGTCCCCTTCCCCCCCCTCTTTTTTGGGGGGGCCAAGAGAAAGACCATCAAACGCGGTTTGCCGTGTGTACATTTTCTCTTTGGGTGCTTGAAAATCTGTGTTTATAAATACGTAAGTGGTGAGGGTACGGTGGATCGCGCGTTTCACGCCCGCATTCGCGCCCCTTTTTTCGTGCGGGATCCACTGTCGTCCCTTGAGTTAGGTCTGTGTTGGCGGGACATCGCATTTACGCATTTTTTTTATGAAAAATTGATGGTTCACCGTAGAGTGCATTGCGTTATTCTATTTTTTTTTTCTCCATAATTATCAACGCAGGAAATATTGTACTGATCGAGTCGAGGATTGATGCATACTGTTCGATGATTGGTGTACTGTTATTCCACTCGAAATAATGAAACGTTCGATGTATTTTTATTAAAATTGTGACTTTCCATGTGTTATTGGTTGTTACTGAGCATCAAATTGCTTGTTCCTCCATTTATATGAATGAATGGTGGGTATACAGTATGACGTACTAATGCATAGGTACATATAAAAATAGTGGTTTTCGTCACAAAAGTGCCACCGCTTCCGGGACTATTTTAGCGGTCCAAGGGTCCTGCGAAGTAAAAGTACGGTGCCAAACACTGTTTTTTCTACCGAGGGCACACCAGCGCTTCAAAAACGCTCGAGGTAGAAAAAATAAATGTTCATTTTTTCATCCATCTGTTCAAATTGATCAGATTTGTCTCGTTTTATCGGTTTATTGATAAAATTTGTAACTAATATTAAATCTAAAAAAAGTAACATATTTAACAGAAAGTCGTGTTTTAATAAATTGTCTCTATGAATCGTAGGTGCTTTTTTTTAGTCGATCCTTGGAAAAATATTAAATATAGACGGTGGTAAAATACGGCTTCACCTTCAACAAGCTTGTAAATATTTTTTGCTGAGCTGATGATACGCATTACTGCACGCTTTCTTTGATGTACATGCATACCCCATCAACCGCAAAACAAAAAAAAGGGGCACGAGCATCCTATAGCTGTGTTTATGCATTCGTTGCGGTCCCACTTGACTTTTCTCCAAAAGCCCGAACATCCTCTTATGTACCTAAAGGTGCTTTTGTACTATTCATACATTGGTACGTACGGAAAAAATGCAGATTCCCTGAGAGATTAGGCACACATCAAAGCTCGCGTTTTCACTCGCTGCGTGAAAGGGACAAAGCAGAACCGAGCGATTTCCAGCAAAACGTTGCACGCGCGCACGAGTGAGTCTTTAAAATAATTACGTGCCTTTGGAGCGCAACGAAAAATCTTTCGCAACGAAGTTTCGAGAATACTTTTGAGTTGAGAGAGGAAAGTACGAACTCGCGCTTACGAGCTCTAGTATGCCGTTGGGCTATTATATGCCGTGGATGCACGAACGTTAGGCTTGATCCTCGAATGTAGCTAATGGTCCAGCATCGTACTGATGCTGTGAATAGAAAAAAGACAAAATATTAAAATAACGATAAAATGGGTAACTGTCTAATGATGTAGCTGGGTACAACACTTGAAAAATCTTATCCTCTCACGTTACATGTATGATAAATATTAAGTTTGCCTCATTTATTTTGGTAAAAAAAAAAAAAAAAAAAAAAAAATTATTAATAATTTATTAAACTACGTTTATATTGTTTTTTTTACCCCCGTTTCATTTTCTAATAGTATTATAATTTTTGGTGACTCACCGTTTGGTGTAACTACAACGTAACAGCTCATACTCTACTGACAAAATTGAAATACTGGAACATTACGCTTTAATACTTACAGCATGCATTAGATGATAGTAGGCACTCTAGAAGTTGGACGAAATTTCGTAGTAAGTAATAAATCCAAGAAAAGGTATTTGAAACATTAGTACAATGTACAGAAAAAAGCAGTGATGAAAAATATTAAAAACAAGTACAAAACTGATTTATTCAACAATATTGGTGATGATTAAGTATGTGGGTGAATAAACCAGTGCTCTTTAATAATGAAAAAATACATTATATTTACTGGTTGTTGAATTAATCATTCAGTGCACTGAATTTAATTGTAGCTAAGATAATTATTAGGAGTGATTAAACTTTAGACTTAGGGGTCTCTCATGAGTTAAAAGGGTACTTTTTTTTGTTAAAAAACCAGTCGCTTTCTCAATTATTTGGGGGGAAAAAGGTGAAAGCAGCTTTTTTTCTCGATCGGAAAGAAATAGCAGCTTGCGGGACAAAATTCTCCAATCGAATTAGCATATTGTCCTAATCGCATTTACATTTTAACGAAAGCAAAATAAATGTAAATGAAGATCCCTACCACGCGCGCGCGCGCGCGAAGCGCCCGAGCAACAGTTTCGAGCTGCCCCGTCATATCAACACTCTCGGGAGAGAAATAAATTAAGCCCCCTTCCTTTTTTCCCTTCTTCTGATTCGATGCAAATTTCGTCTTCGATACTTATACCGTACATATATACATACACATTATACCAGCTAAGCGATATTCGAAGGTCTGCGCCTTTTTCCCTCCTCTTTTCTCTAAAAACCCCCCCTGACGATTTGAATATTCGCGCTATCGCGACAGGAAAAAGACCTCTTTCCTCCCGGCACCTATACCTACACATTATTCGCAGCCCGGCTGTCCAAACAGGGCAATAATGTCATTATCGTACTTAAACACCGACACGATCGAGAATATTTTGCAGCTAATGCCGCGCGATTCGTTTAATTATAAGAAAAGAAAAAAAAAAAAAAAAAAAAAAAAACATATAATCCTACACGTGCATAAGGAAACAACTACAAGGCACGAGTATTATAATGCGGTAGCAGCGCCGTTGGGCAACACGCGTTATTGCAACGGCGCGCGCGTCCATTATTACACACACTGCACGTATCGTAATCGCTCCGAACGTAGTTTCGTCAATCCGCTGTTCCGTGAACGCGATCATCGATCATCATCGGCCGATCGGCGAGTGTATATAGGTACAGCGCGCGGATCCCGATTACACACGGTATATAATCGGGAGGTACATATATGTAGAGGAGAAGGCAAAGGTACAGTAGAAGGAAGGCCAGATACGTATACTCTGGAGGCTTGGCCGGGGTGGGATGTGTATGGGAGAGGACGGGAGACAGCCGATAACGATCGGCGCGCGGCCAAGCGATACACGAGCCGTGTGGGAGTGAGAAATAAGTAATTAAAAAAAAGAAAATGTAACGTTTACACAGGGTATATGGGTATAAGGTGAGATTGAGAACGAGGCAGAGGATAATTAGGCCATACGAGTTGATTGGGCATGATACATGATGCACGATGCGTTTACACGTAAGCGCACGACACCGACACTTTGACGGAGCGTGAAGCAGGCGTGGCTCCTTGTACGTACACCTATTCGGTACACACGTGCTGCGTATATACAAGTCGTTGGGTAGATATAATATTGGATACAGGATGTGAGATCTAAAAGGATCGGTGGTAATGTATACGTGTACATAGGTGCTTCTCGTGTCACTTTGGCTCACCCGTGATGCGAACTGATGGACGAGCTTGAGAGATGGTGATGATAATTTTGCGATCGCGAGACTGACGTCGATGGCGTCCCTAACGAGCTGCTGCTTTGATCAGCCACGAGTTGCCTTTGATTATTTTTAACGATTTTCCTCATCGTTAATATTAACTTAGACTATAATATATAAGCATAACTACGTACGTCTAATGATCAACGCAATTTGTGTGTTTTTAGACTTCCGTGGAGGAAGTGGTTGAAATATTTTGTTTGGATGGAAATGGCTATATTTATTGGAAATATTTTTTAAAAGACGTGGCTGTGAAGCATAAGACAGATTTGGAATATTAAAAATGAAATTGTATAAATGCAGACACATATCGCATGTCATAATCTCAAATGTAATTTTGAAGCTTTTGCAATTTACTGAATTCAGAGTAAAGTAATTCAAATTTTCGACAACTTTCTGATTTTTTAACAATGAGCTGGATATTAAAATTATGACGCACTGATACTGATTTTCATTAAACTTTTTTGGGACAACGAGAATTTCCGATTATTCAAGAAAAATTCTTTGAAATCTTGGCCAATTTAAGACTATTACATGTCACATCCTTTGATTGAAAACTATTTTTTTTTTACGTTCCAGTGATTGAAGAATCGAGTTTGACAATCAGTGTTTAATAAAAACAATGCAGAAAGTCCTCTATACGCTACAGGCACTTCAACCCGGAGCGAGTGCGAAATTTTTAATCAGCATAGATGGATTTTATTATTTTAACGTAATTTTTTTCGAATGTAGAAACCGCTGTTCTATAAAAGAGGATAGTTAACAAAAGCTCGGAGGAGTTTAAAAAAATGAATTTTTGTTTTTTTCAAAGTCCATATGGTAATTAGAAAAAACGAAAATTTCCTGAATTTCGTATTCTTGATTAAAACCAACGCAACTCAGCTTTATTCAAATTCAAATTTTGCATGCATGTGCATCGTCTCAATATTTGAGCCACAAGCTCGTGTTTATCAATATACCACTGTACAGTCACTGCGCATTCATACATACGGATGGCTTCTCTCGCAAACCCACATCCATGTCAATATACGCTTGACGAGAGAAATTCTTCAGAGCTGCATTTCTCAGTGCCAGAGAGAGAGTGCATGGGGTATATAGAGACGAACTTGCAGCAGGTGAAATAGCGCGGTTCGAGTCAAACATTGCCTGCGGAGCTGTGGGTCTATAGTACAGGTGCCATTGAGAGAAACACGCATAAAAAGCCAAACGTGCTCGGCGACGTTGGTGCCCCATATATATATATACGATTACGCGCATACCTCTCAGTCGTGTACACCATGGAGGGAAGATTGGCGCGCAAACAACGCCGATGGACACAACAAGTTGTCATTCGCCGTTGTACATATGTATACATACGCGTGCAAGCTCTGGTGGTCGCTACATAGATTCCCTGGGAAATTGTTGGCAAACATGTTGACCGATGGATATACGTGGCGTTCCTCCTGTCAAGAGCAAAGGGAAAATATAATATTAGCCATCCTTTTGATCCGTTCCATCTCTTGCGTACGCATTGGAATCAATTATTTATCGATGATTACTATGAATAATAGACGAGCGAAGCTTATGCAGTTCGATCCAACCGATGAGAATATTGAGAATCAGATACTAGTTTCCGGCCCCGAGATCGAGAGTATTGCAGCACCGACAGTATGGCTTACGACCCGCAGGGGTAATTTATAGCCAGAGTGTGGCAACTGGTGACTCACTCTTGGGTCGCAGCTTGGGGGCAAACATACAGGCACATACACCCGGACGTTTACTGCTTGCACACAGTTGTTAAAAGAGAGGGAGGGGGGGGGAGGAAGGACCTTCCCATAAACGTCATCGTGGACGAAGTAGTTGCGAAATTTTGTTGATTAAAAATTCTCGTTTGCCCCGCGTTGCCCCGATTATTTATTTGTAGTGACACGGATCTCTTCTCTCTTTATCCGTTTGATTAACTTATGTGAAAAATTACCCGAGAGAATATAAATGCGGTTCCAAGATGAAAGCTAATCGTGTTATTTTATACGTGAACGGGACATAATTTTTAAAATTGCCTTACGTGATATTTTATGATGATAATTAAATTGGATACCGAACGGAATGATCTTTGTTCATTATTTTAAAAAAGTATTGGATTTTACATTGGTTAAATTTAATGATATATGGTTGCACGTGAGATACAATCACAAGTCGATGCAATGCGTGGTAATTATTGCCAGATACATTCGAGCACGTCATTAGGTACACCCCTTTCTTGTTTTAGGGATTTTTATTCAGCTTCACGTATCTCGTCACTTTTCAGCAGAATCGCTTCCTCTCGAACTCGCAAACTTACGCAATCAGGCCGTGCAGGCCAATCGAGCGTAATCATTACCACTCGAGCGGGTCGAAGAAAAAAAAAAAAAAAAAAAAAAAAAAGATAAAGCAAGTCCCCAACAAATCAGCCGTATTGTCAGTAATCAACCCTCTCCAATGTCTTCCGGCACACACGCCCGCAGAGAGAGTTGGTAAAACGAGGAGTAAGTACATATGTATAGGGAGAGCCCCGGTCAGGGCGTCCCTCCTTCTTGTCCCCCGTCTTCGTCTTCTTTCATCGTCGATAACTCGGCTGATAAGAAGGGGATATAGTCGTCAGTATGAAGAGAGAGAGAGAAAATAGAGCGAAAGAAGAGCCCCACACGCACGCACGAACGCTCACCCTTAATTTCGCTCGCTCGGGCACAAAGGACGCGACTACTGTACTCCCTCGATCCGATTCGAGGGGGTCGAGCTCATTCGGATAGACGCATGGACGAGTGGGTACACGTATAGATACGTATAAAGCCAAAGAAGAAAGAGAGTCCAAATTAGAGCGATATATAGGGATCGTAAGGGTGTACATGAGATGGAGCTTCCCTGCGAGCGTTTAATTGCGGGTGGTGCCGCGAATTTCGCGCGCCCGGATACCTTGTGCGGTCGAGATTTTCGTTTGATCCGTTCGAGAACGGCGCTCTTGCTTTACCGACTTTGCCGCGGAGGAATGTTTAATCACGGCTTGCTACGTTTTTTCCCTTCTTTTCTTTTGCTCCAATTTTTTCTCGAATCTCTTTTTAATCATCATCATTACACGCCAGAGCCATCGTGTTGCAGTGGCGTATAATATGTGGGTTTCCGTGGAAATTCTCGGGGCTCGAGATCGGTTCTTTTGGCTAAAAGAGATCACGTCGGTAACTTTACGCTGATTCGTACTCTTCTCCTTTAATCCGAACAAGTGGAAATTCCATTACATTGTTTCTTTGATTATAATTTTTTTTTTTCATCTTACTAAAAATTTAGCGATAAAATAAGATAACGATATTTTTCAGTAAACATCTACCGACTGTGCCATCCAATGAGTAAATATTTACTGTATCCCAAGTCGCGATTATTATTTAGAAGTCAATAGTAGAAAAGCTAAAATTTCCGTGTTGGTGAGAATGTATCATTTCATTGTATGAATTAAAGTAATCAGGAGTATAAAGCAATGACTTATTATTAATAACCAAGTGATTATAACTGATGACAATTACCTACATAATATTTCCAACACTCTCTCACCGTCATTTCCAATCATTACGAAAGATTAAACCAGAAGATTTTAATTGAAAAACAACTAAATCAATTAACCTCCAGTGAT
Source organism: Copidosoma floridanum (assembly GCF_036245765.1). NCBI lineage: Eukaryota > Metazoa > Arthropoda > Insecta > Hymenoptera > Encyrtidae > Copidosoma > Copidosoma floridanum. Next base: position 33,541,485 of record NW_028321890.1, read on the forward strand.
CATAACGTACACCACAGCGATTAAATGATATGGATAATTGACTAGTAGTTCTGAAAAAAAAGAAAGAAAGAAGAAAAAAAAAAAAAATCTGCTTGATGGATTAATCCTCCTCTTCGTCGTCACTGTCCCCTTAAAAATTCAAATGAAACATCAGCACCCGCATAATCCCTTATTTATATGAGACTTAACCCGAAACGAGGAGCGAGGGTTGGGGGGAGGTTGGCAGCGTTGAAATTTACCCAAAGACTCGTCGACGAGGCGGAAGCAGCAGCGCCAGCAGCTTGATTTATTCCGTGTCCGTGGTGGTGCATCGCATTTTCTCCACCGCGGTGGGACGGCCCTTACTCGTCGTGTCTGTTTCGAGCTCGCCATCCCTTTACCGATCCTTCTCCCCCCCACCCTACTTTTTGTGTTTCGCGTCCACACTCGTATATATATATATATATATATATATAGTGTCACTCCAAACCAATTGCTTATTTTCGAGGGAATTTGTTGCTGTCCCGAGTAAATGTATGTATTATATAGGGAAAGGAAAAGAGGAATCCTGAAGAGCAGAGGAACGCCCAAGGAGCAGAAAAGACGGATGGCCCTTTCTTGATGATGAGGGATGACGATAATTTTCTTCTTACAGTACCGCAAATTGAATGCGAGAGCAATTCTTCGAGGGACGAAAAAAAAAAAATTGTCTACCTATTCAGGACACCGATGGACTTGAAACTATAAATATATTTTCCCCAAAGTTCTGCTAAATGGGTTTTTTTTTTTTTTTTTTTTTTTTTTTTTTTTTTTTTTTTTTATACGAGCGTGAGAACATCAGCTACTATAACGCAGAGCTTCCACATGTATATGTACACACGTAGTCGGCGCGGGCAAACCTGCAATTACCGGTCGTTAAAATTGCGACATTATTTATTATCACTTAGAGGCTGCATAAAACAGCAGCCGATTTTTCACCCAAGGAGGTTACTTAGCCTGCCCCCCTGCCGTGCGTATACCCGAGGGTAGGCATTTTTTTTTATCTCTCGATCGTCACATGTACAAAACGGGCGGCGCGAGCGCACACGCGAGTGGATGAAAAATGTCGCGGAGGAAAGAAAAGGACGCACCCATGTGGTGCAGAGGGTTGGGGCGAAAGAGAAAAAAAAAAAAAAAAAAAAAAAACGGGGTGAGTGAAGAAAAGCAGAGAGTACCGATCCACCCCCTTCTGGAGGGAAAACTTTGCGCTTGTTGGCTATTTGGCTGGAAAAAAGCTCGACGTACAATAGCACCTGTATACTGTTGCTCCTTCATTTATAGGCAGGTCCGCTCGAACGCGGGTTTCTATATATTTTCTTTCTCTTCGCAAAATCGTGCCATTTTGCCCTTGTATCAGTTTTCTGCCGAGCAATGCCGCTTTAATATTCAAAGGAAGCGTCAGTGCTTTGAAAATAAAGTTAATCGACAATTAAAAAGAAAAAGCCACGTAAAATCGAATGACGGACAAAATGCCCAGAAACAAGAAATAAACGTTTGTACTTGTAACAAAGTGTATGTAGGTGGATGGGTATACTTGAACTATTAGTTGGCGCAACTTTGAAAAGTCACGGAATGAAAAAATGCTCGGTGTATGTGTGTACCTATGCAAGGAAGAGGGTGGGGTTCGGGTCATTTGGGAAGTTCAATCTGGTGGACGCACTATCATTCCAGCCTTCTGTTGCAAGCGCTCTTGAAAAAGCCGATCCTCGTTTTTATTTTATTTTTTCCTCCGACACAGGAGGTTACGAGACAAGACCGTGAAAAAAAAGTAAAAAGAGAGAGATGGGCGGGTGCGAGTGTATAAAGGAGAGAAAGAAAAAAAGCCAAGAAACGAGAAGACACGTGTGCGCGCGACACTGTGTAATCCCCTTTAGAAAGGAAGGTATAGGTGTACATATATATATACACATGGAAGGAGGAGGAGGAGGAGGAGGAAGAAGCGCAGTCTTCGGGAAAGGAGCTTCGTATTGGCACGTGTACGTCGGAGTTGTTGTACGTGTAGGAGCCACTCGGCCGCTATCACGGCGCCCCGATGTGTCTCCCCGATGCTTGCGTTCGGTACAAGCCGGAGGAGCGGATGTGCCGTAAAAGAGAAAAATCTCGAGTGTCCCAACCGATGGTGGTGCAGCAGTTGTACGGAAATATAAAGTGTGTATGCATGTACCTACATACAACACATATGGGTGATTAAAGCTCCGAAAGACCAATAGCGTATATAGGCGTATGGAAGAGATTTAACGAAGGAAAAGTTCTCTCGGTCCGATGACTACAGTGTATAGCTGCTTCCCAACTCATTGGGTCTTGATATTTTTTCACGCTCTCGCTTACCTTCACCCAAAGTATCTGTTTGTGTATTCGTGCTCGGGGGGCACCTTATAATACAAAAATGTCCATACCCATAGTGAAAAAAAAAAGGTTATCGTTTTGTACAGTTGTACGAATATACGTGTGTCGGAGGTGCGCATCGGAACAAGCCTCGAGAGCTTCGGCATCAAAGTGCATTAATATATATAGTTATCGAGCTGCAAGCTCTTCGCGCCGAGTGCGGGGGGCGTTGTAGTCTCCGTACAAGCTATACGTATATATGCGTGCACACTCCACCTCCTGGAACCAGCGCAGCTGTAGGGGCTGCTGCTGCGCCCTGTAGGCCACCAGCTGTAGGGACCTGCCGTGTACTACGAGTGTACACCTATACATACACGTTAGTGCACTGAGAGAGAGAGAGAGAGAAACTGGAGCAAAGAGAGTAGCGCGCAGCAAGGGTGGGCTCGACGCTTGTGTGGGGGTGTACGTTTTTGTAAGGAGCGATTACGTGAAAAATCATCCGTTTTGGGAAAATAAATTTACGAAATAAAGTAAAAGACAGAGAATATATAGCGCTCGAAGGAATATATCGAACGGGGCTTGTCGAGTTGAACAAACATTTAGCTTGGAAAGTTGGATTTGATGAAAGCTCCCTTATTTTTTGATTCGTGTGCGGAAGCTGGGATCGAATATTCTGGTAGTTTTTCATCATCCATCGGTTTTTTTTTCATACCCACCCTTGTTAGTCTCCGCATCAAAATTTATGGTTTTCTTCAAATTCAATAATAAATTGAAAGTTGAAAAGCTGCGTCAGCTGAACTTTCAAACGACACTTATTGAGACAGAAAAAAAAAAAAGAAAAAAAAAAATCACGATCAAATCAGTAGTAAATTCGCAAACTCAAAGAAAACGCACATTTTTGTATTTAAATATTAATTTATTATTTGACTCATCGAGTCATGTCCGTAGTCTCTTCTTTCCACGCGTAACTTGTCGAACCTTTTCAAAGTCAGACCAATTTAATAATAACAGCATCCGAAAAAAGCTTCAATAAAAAAAGCAAAAAAATGTACTTTCAAACAACCACACGTCACACCGACTCCCAATCGTTTTACTGTACGAGAAAAGTGAGCATCGTGTAACAACAAAGATTGATTTTCAGCGGAATCGCTCGTATATTTATCAGGGTATAACCCTCGCCGCGTAAGGCATATATACACACACAAAGAGATAGGTGATGTGTATACGCGGCAGAGGGTGGGTATACGGGTAGGTGTAGGGTATGTATAGGTGGAGGCAGGGAAGGAAGGAAGGGAAAGAGAGAGAGAGAGAAGGGCGTCGCGACGCTGCTCGACGGGTGCGCTGAGAACTAAAAGCCCGAGAGCGGCTAGCCGCGCCAGTGCCGTGCCCGTGATCGGAGCGAGCGTACGCGTTTTCCGATATCTCTATACTTACTTGCTCGCTCGCTCTCAAGTGAAGCAGGCAATACTCACTCGCCTACCTGTTACCTGCTCTACCGTCGAGGGTTACTATACACCCTATACGTATACATATATATGTATATATATAAATACAAAAGCTCACGTATACGGTAACCATTTGTCGCGCGTGCAGTGTTATTATGTGTCGCATTGCCGATGCGTGCGCGGTGCGGGTGTGTGCCGATCGTTTGCATGATAAACCCCATCGGCAGCCAAAAACTAAATAGTCATCGCCCAGTGCGATCGTTGGTTTCGGCTATGCTTGTAGTGAGCGCGGAGCCGGCGAACTGATTTTCGTTCGGTCAAAGAGAAAAGGTTCGAAAGGGCTGAAACACGAGTCATGGGATCGTGTGGGTACAGTGTTCCGGATACCCGAGGCCACGGTCCACGTGCAGTGTATCCCCGACCTAGGCACTGACTCGCGCTGGATAGTTTTTCTTTTTTCTTTTTTTTTTTTTGGTGGTTTTTATCTCGGAGTTTCACGTGTGCACCACCTATACGAAGCGAACTTCGGGGACGGACGTGCGAGGGTGGTGACGATGGTGCGCCAAAGTGGATGAAAGTGAGTGTGGTTTTGGTGCGGGAATTTTACAAACCAGGGGAGCTCACCTCATCCGTATACCGCTGACTGAGAGAAATCGGTTGGAGGACGGAGCTTGCAAGGTACCTATCGTTGCGTTTATTCTGTTGGTCCGCCCCTCCCTTCTCATACCATTTTTTGACAGAAAACTGTCACTTGTTTTTTTTTCTTCTTTTCCGTGCTGTCTCGTGGTTATGATTTATGCGGTTCCCTCATTGAGTCAAGTGTACGTTCCAAAGTCGTGATTTTAACGCCAGTGTCGAATCAGTGCGCGCACAAACGACAAATAATCGGTTACCATTCGACTCGCGAGCTTCGTGTCAAGTGGATTATCCCGAGAGTCGTGTCAAGAGGCTTCCTGTACGTGCCGACCTGTACACACAGGTGACTAACCTCGTTCCGCTGACGCGTAAAATTGCTAATTTGGAAGAAAAAAAAAATCCAAAGAGATGCATCGACAACAAAATAATGTCCGTTGCTCCGTGAAATTTCTTGTTTGCTCGGTAATGGGTTGTTGTACGCTCGGGTTGGCTGAATAATTATAATTGGCCCGATGGTGGAAAAAAAAAAAAAAAAAAAAAAGATGCATCTACACGTATGCGCGCGTGGAGTGTGATAATTGGATTACGATGAAGAAGAGGCTTGTTTTTGTTGCGCGTTTCGTAAGTAGGTAGACTTTACGAGGATAATATACAAGAGGCCCGTCGATTACGCAAATATTGGCGAGGTATGATTGAATCACGCGTAGCTGGACGTCGAAACGTGACAAATTGCCTTTCGAAAAGAAGAAAGCCAGGAGAGAAAAAGAAAAGGAAGGGATCAAGATATTCATTAATTTACACTTGGTGGTAATTCGGTAACGCTTTTAATTCTCGCGAGCGAGCGACGTACGCCTCTCTCATCAATAATTCATGGCTCAGTGGTGATTCGAAAGAATTTTCGATCCATCGGCGGTATGGTTTTGAGAAAACACGTATACACGTATTATACTTTGCAAAGACGAAACGAAAATTTATCATCTCTTCCGTAAATTTATTTATTTTTTTCTATTCACTCCATGACCTCACTGCGTCGATCATCTCTCTCGTGATTCATCGCTCAACTCGACACGCCTCCGATCGTACGCGCGCCGGTTTTAATTTCTCGTGTCTCGAGCTACAGTGAATTATTATAACCCAGTGACTCCGCGATCGCGCTAATTTTCTCGAGACTTATTGCCGCGGATCCTCCCCCTTAACCATCACAGAAATCAATGTACCTCCTCGATCCTCGAAAACTCACGGCAACAAAAAAAGGATTCGGCCGGTTTCTCCTCTGTCAAAGGGAGACGCGCGTTAGTTGTTCAAACAGCCGTGGTATAGGTACAGCTTTTCACCGTCAAACGGCGAGTAAATAGTAATGCTCGCTAATTCGTCAAAGCGACCTCTGATTAACGAAAAAAAGGGCAGTTGTATATATATATATAGAGCTACAATATGTATATATGTTACGGTAAAAACCAGTGTCCCGGTTGACCCTCGGATGCTGGTACTCGCCACTGTGGCCATTATGTATAGATGCACCATCAATTGAGCAGCAGACTGCGTTTCAAAGGCCGCGGGGAGGAAAGCTCTCTTGGATTTAGCGCGGCTGGCCTGCAGCTTTTCAAACAAACGCGCTGCTTTCACTCCGCCGGTCCGTATGGTCAAATAAACATGAATGAACGAGAAAAAAGCGGGGTAAATAAAGAAGAAAACAAAATTAAAAAAAAAAAAAAAAAACAGGGGGTTCGATTTAACGGGGGAAAGGAAATATCGATAGCCGGCAAATAGAGTTTAACGGAGGCGGGTTTTGATCGCGTGCAGCTCTATACGATTTGCTGTAACCCGAAAACGCGGGGCAAGAGACGTGTAATATACCCGTGGCTTTGATGTCTCTTCTGGATCCGGCAGTATAGCCTCTCTCTCTCTCTCTCGCGCTGTGTCCATACAGTCTTGCACAATGGAAGTGGCGGGGACGCGGGTAGGCACCGCGAATAAACCGAATTCGACAAATGTCGAAACCACGCTGATCGCTGCACTCGGTGACTCTACTAACGCACCGCCGGTGTGTAGTTCCTCCTTCCCCTCCCCCTTTTTTTTTTTTTTTTTTCGGCTGGAACCTCTTTTTTGCTGCACTACTGCAGTGGGGATGTATGCAGCTGGAAATCGTTGCGATCGCGGCTAGCCGGACGCTTCCACGGATCGTTTGGATTGGTTTTGCGCGTGAAACGACATCGTTGCCCCGAAATGGAATTGCCAACCCCTTGACACCCCTATTTTTTTTTGTTTTCTAGTCACTCTTTTCGAAAACGCTCGAGTTTTCCGGGAAATGCGAGCGCGTACGTCAAGATTCGTCGGTATACGTGTAACATTGATCCGATGCACTTGTATCGCTGCGCGCGAAACGGAATGATGATTATTTGCCCGAGTTTTGATTTTGCATGGTTTGTGTGCCAATGATGTGGGCGTGGTCGGATCGTTGAAACAAAAAATACAGTATAGCCAACGATGCCGATCGAAACGCCAATGATCATCATTGTCATTTATTGTTTGTAAGTTATCTTCGTCGGTAAAATTGAAGCTTATTTTCTATAAAAAAAGTTTTAAAAAAAAATATATAAAAAAACAACACGGAGAGAGAGAGTGCAATTTCCCGTAAATGTACAATCACTGGGTCGTTTTCATATACACACATTTGATCGAGTCGTCGGCAAACGAGACGCGATTGTTTAGTTTGCCGACAATTCGTACAAATATACGCACTTGCAGCAGCACACCATAGTATATTCACGGAATAATGGAATCAATGTTCATCGGACGAGCGAGTGTATGTTATACCATACGCGTCCAAACAACACACAAAGTCGACTTGTGAAACAGTCATTACCGATCGAAACAACGTTTAAAACAATCGTCGCTGTTGTTCCTACAGTTGTATACCCAGTTGTTTGAGTGATGAAAAAAGTAGCAAACAACAAAATGAAAAAAAAAAAAGAAAAAAAGAAAAAAATAACAGCTGCCCCCAAGAAACACAAATCGAGGAGAGAGACTATTATGGTGTAGGTAGATCGGGGCGTCGACGGAAAAGCAATCAGCCGTCCCTCGCTCGGGCCCCGTCGTCGCGATTCATTAACGCAAGAGGGGGAAATATCCAGAACCCCCCTGTACGCACTCTCTCGGAGATGCCAGTATCCTCTTTTTCCACTCGCCCCCCTTTTTTGGCTCCTGGATGATTACGAGTACCCTTTCACCCGTGACTGAGCTTCGTTAGCGCACCGGTGCGCGGTAAAACAAAAGGGACAGTTGCCCCCCCGCGGGGGAGTCGCGCATAGTATACACGTATGGAGCCCCCCCCCCCCCGCGAGAAAATAAGAGATTTCCTTTTCTATCCATTCGATGATTCCTTTCTGGCACGGTGGGGTTACATTTATATATATGTGGACGTGTCCCGGCTTCATCAATCATCGGGGGCGATAGGAGAGCCCGTCGAAAAGTCGATTCACCTTTTCAGCGCGGGATCAAGTCCGCAACTCTCCAAACTTTGCCGAATAACCTAATAGTCTCTCTTTCTAACCCCCCCCCCCCCCACTCGTCTTACTTCCCCCGAGTTGCGCGCACCCGACCCTCTTTCACTCTCTGGGCGCTGTGTGTCTTTCCCTTCCTACCCCCGTTTCTCGAGAGATAGACTGTAAGTGTCTCGTGAGACATTCGAATGTCTTTTATAGAGTCTAACTTTTGCGGTGCTTCTGCAAGATTTATAAGGGGGGGAGGGGGACTCGGCCGTTATACGGGAAAAAGGGGGACGACGCACGTAACAAGGCAAATCCGCTTTTTATTGGCGTGTAGAATGAGCCGAGACGGCTGAGGGTGAATGAAGGAAGGAAGGAAGAAAAAAAAGGTTGAGGAATCACTCGCTCTCTTTCCGTCCGGGAAATCTCTGTCAAATCGATCTTCGTGATTGATTGGCAAACCTTTTTTTTTTTTTTTCGTTTGTTTGTTTTGTCCTCTCGTATCATGTACGTTTCTATTTGTTTTCGAGGTTATGGTTCGATTTGATTTTATCGGCAATCGGTACGACGCGAATACAGTTTAACCTTCCTTTGTTTCCTTCGCATGACGATGATAGTCAACAGAATTAAACCGCATGTATACGGGGAAACGAGGAGCAAATCGTGCTCGCTAGAAACGAGTATACGGGTCGCATGAAAAATAAATCAATTCCCCGCTTACACACCCGTGATTTACCGAACGTCGGAGCACGAAACCCCGGAATTTCCGCGAATCGTATACAAACGTATCGGAATCACGAGAAAAAGAATCAGACTGATTGTGAGCCTCTCTGGAGACCTAAACGAATAATATTTCCTTCCAACGAGCACCGATACATGTGCGATCGGTTTCTCCATAAATTGACTTTGGAAGCACCTTCCGTACCGGATTGGAAAAAATTAAGAGTACATTCGCGAGTAGTTGTTTGCTCGCTCGGACGGACCCCTGAGCGGATATGCTTTTATTCTTTACTCCATCTGTTTTCTATGTTCAACCCGAACACGCGAGATCGTTTCTCGAATCGGATAAAAAATCACGGATTTCGCGGCTGTGCACCATTCGAGTGTCGAGGTGTCAGCGCGATTCCGAAATCATTCGAAAAATGTCGGCCAGGGCGCAGTCTTTCCTGTACTCACGCTATAGGTAGACATATGTACCCCGACAGTAGGTAGTAATGGACCTGCCATGCGCACGCGACCGACCGAAAGAATTTCAGGCGCTGCTGGACGAGAGAGAAAAAAAATCACCCGGAGTTTTGCGAAAATCCCACCCGACGACGCGTCCTTGCGAAACGTTTCCTCCCACCCAACCCGAAGTAAAAATAATAAAATCACCACCTCGGCGTAAGGGAATGAACTTTACCTTCACTTTACTGGCCCGATCAAACAAAAATCCATCAAGTTTCAGCAAAAAAGTTTTATTTCATTCACCCCTTGCTGCCCAGTCAAACTTTTCTGCCACTCGGCGCACCGATTTTACAGCGCATGGCGTTACATTTTTTGTCCGCAGGTGGAGCCCAACTTCCAAGGGACTCGCAGCGGCACCACCAGCTGGAAGGAAAAAAAAAAAGGAGCAACCCACCACCGTCAGCCGGGAGACAGTGTACAAAGCAGTGTACGGTCCGAGGGGAGGCTGTCGTCGATCCGTGACATGGGCCGGAGAGACGGCGTCGCGAGCAGTCGGTGGACCGCGACGCCCGAGAGAGAGACAGCCGGCTTCTGCTGACTGACTAAACGGTGCCCCGTACTGTAACACAGTTGGGTTGTGCAAGTATTACATAGTGCGCCAAGCAGTGTATTGCCGTGATACGTAGTACTCCGTGCGAGGGAAGCAGGTGTGCGTCAGAGGGGGTTTTGATGTTAAGGTAGACGCGAGGCAAAGTGACTACGAGGAGGAAGAGGAGGCGGAGATGATGGCGGGGAGGCAGAGATCCCTCGGTGCCGCCGTTGTACTGCTCGCCGCGGGCATCGTCCTCGCCCGCAACCACTTCGTCTTTGCACAAGGTAAGTCTCTTGTTTTTTTGCTTCTTTTTCTTCTTGTTATTTCTTTCTTTCTTTCCTTTTTTTTTTTTTTTTTTTTGTTCTTCTTCTATTTGACACTCACATGTATACACCCACACGCCCACCTTCCAACAGAACACCAATTGTGTTTATTGTACCCCGAGTATTATTGATAAATATATGAGCACTCTTTGGAATTTAAATCAGTGGAAATTTGATGAAAATCACAGGCTCCAATTTAACCAGTCGGCAAATAAAGCAAATCGTTCTCGGAGAGTCAGCGTTTGCTCTTAATGACGTTAATGTAGAGAGCAGCGGATAAATTAGTTGAATATTAGCGAAATTAATGGTAGAGAAATTCCTATTTCGATGCTGAATTTAATATGCAATTTTTCACATTTTCTGATTTTGATTATCCTTTCTCTTTGGCATTAATCGACACGTATGTACGTGCAAATGCGCAATATTTCATTATAAATCAATCATGAGACGTTTTAATGAAAAAGAAAAATTAAGAATAATTATAATTGAAAAGACAACTAACAAAAAAAATTAAAGATCTCGCAGATTCATCAAGGGTTGATAATTGGTTGGGCAAATTAGTGGCTTTTTCACTGATTCAAACGAAAAATGATGTGTTTTTATTTATTTGTTTACTTTTCATCAATCGGTTACACTTATGCACACGTTCATCAATTTTTTAAACCCTAAATACGATTACTATTCTAGATACTTTTTGGCATTATGTATTTTTATTCGTACGAATTTTACAGTAACAATCGTGGCTTTCGGTTACATATGTATTCAATGCGTGTTCAAGTTTTTTCAATAAGCATTTGCTTCATGACTACTGTTAACCCAATATTACATTTAATTACTCTTATCATCATAATTATAATTACTATTGGTACCGTGGCTTGTTGGCTACCCTTTTGATTGCACTATGATACTTTTTTAATCGATTCATTCAATTCTGTCAAGTTTTTAGCAATCACACAGCATTTTTGGGTTTGATTTATGTGTTGTTGATTTTTATTTTTGGTCTGCTAATTCTAGTTAAGCTCCAAATTATTCAACAATTACGTTTGATTCATCAGCATAACTAGTTTCATTGTCTGTATGACGCCTATCGATAGTCCTACAAAAAAAAAAAAAATTAACTTATTACAGTCGATGTAATCGAATTCCTTGAAAGAGTATCATAATCAATTGGCTGCTTGATATTTACCCGTCCTCCTGTACCTTCCACCTTAAATCACGACATTATTGTTCAATCATCCTTTCTATCATATTTTATATTTTTGTACTATGTTGTTTGCGTTTTTTTTTTTCTTTCTTTACTTTAATGATCTATTTTCATGCTTAAGATTATTGCACTTATTAAAGTAGCAACTTTTTATTTATGTTGTTAATGATTTGATGAGCTTTGACTGGTTCTTTTAAGGCTGGAGGATTGCTTGTAAATTTAAATTCGCAACCGTACACGCGAAAAATTGTTTGATGAATTTTCATTTATGAACGATTTTTGAATTATTATTTTAGTTATTATTGACACCTCTAATGCAGACTATGTTTCGTTGGATCTTGAAAATATGTGTTACTTTTGATTGCCTTCGAAAAATGATAATAGTAGTAAATAGAAAATTTAATGCTCATTTACTACCCATAGTTATAATTAATTTCATAGTCATTGAGCTTAGACCATATTAATCACAATTCGCTAATTTTTAACATTAGTTCTTAACCAAAAACTACATTTTTAATTAAAAAAAAACACATTTAAATTATACATTCTTACAAAATAAAAATCATCCGCACATAGATAGTGCGTAAATGTACATATATACGATTTATAGTTGTGATTATCAACACAAAGGGTAGATTTTCTCGTATAGTAAACAAAATATATATATATGATTTCCATGAAGCACGTTTCGAGCATCTACGTCAATGATCATTATACAACAGTATGGTATATATTTTTGGCAGTATTGCATGCTGTATCGTATCTCTTTTTTGAATTAAATACTCAAATATATACATAAATGTGCATAATAGTTTTGTTAAAAGCACGGTTTTCCAAATATTTGGCATTTCGCACGAAAAGTGACGAAACTTGGGCTAAAAATCAGCCAGGGCTCTCGAACAAATGTAAAAAAAAAAAAGTGTGCCATGAGACATCCTTACACGAGAGATTATACATAGAAAAAGGTAATAGCGTGGCACGGAGATCAATTTTGCTCTGATTCACACGCGAAACCATTGAAAGCCGAGCGCGTGTACGTGTGGGGAAGGGGGGTGGTTGTACAGCGAAGAAGCCAAAAGCCGGGGAGTATACGTGTACACCCTACGGGCGCTCGCGGGGCGATAAAAAATCTATAAGCCGAGAGTATAGGATGAGAGGAGCAGATTAGCGGACGACAACTCGCCGGCGCTTGACCATTAGCCTTTACGTGTATACGTAGACGTGTGCACATTTATACGAGCGACTGGTGTGTAGGTAGCTCCGCTAAACGCTGTAGGGCTGCAGCTCAGCCCGGAAGAGGCTATATAGCTGCAGGTGCGGCATAAGCTGCTCTCTTTCCCCCGCTGCTGTTGCTGTACTACGTACATTTGCCCCCTGGATTATACCTCGCGAAATTGGCAGGTTAAAGTCCGCTCTCTCCCTCCCTCCACACCCACCTGTGTACGCGCTTCTTGTACAATTTGTGCTGCGTGGAAAGGCTTTTTTTCTTGTTTCTGTTTTCACCGTGAAAAAATACGCAACCGATCGCGCATAAAAATAAAATTCCAAGTCTTTGACCTCGCACGTGACGGCGAACCTCCTTCCTCTTTGTTCGTTTTATATACATAAAATGTCTCGCTTCGTCACGCGGATTATCGTCCGATGGGGGGTAGCAGGCGACAGCTGACGTCGAAACGATACGGCGAGTTATCTGCTGTAGCAATTTTTTTTTTTTTTCTTCCGTTGTTGTACAGGTTCGGCGTACGCCAATGGCCACTGTTTAATGGATTCATAAAATTTAGCACCCCGCCCGTAAATCACTTTTACCCGCCACAGGGATGGATATCCCGGGTCACAAGCTGCCGATGTTTAACAGCTTTATTTACATTTTAGCGTCACGTGCAGGATGAGCGAAACAACTTTTTTTATTTTTACAAAAAAAATCAAAAAATTAAAAAGAAAAAAAAAAAAACAGTTAACTTGATGAATAGTATATCAATGGGAAGAGCCATTTTATCGACAAGACATGTAGAGTTTGGCGCTTGTTTGAAACCGAGAGTTGACGGATTCATGAGTTGGTGCAATAAATCATGGGCTGCAAAAAAAAGAAAGAAAAAGATAAGTACCACCGATTCCCTCGGCAGTAATGAAATGAAAAAAAAAAAAAAAAAAAAAAAAAAACACACGCGGCGGTGACCATGGCATCGAGAAAAAGAATAACAAAGCCCTCGAACGAGCACGCGCTCGCCTATCCCCTGTACAACCTACATAATATATACAAATAAGCACACGCATGTATAAAGTTGCGGGTGATGATCCCCATGGCGGTCATTTGGACACTGGCGTGGATAATTTTTAACCGCGTGCTATTGCTTACGGCCCCTCCAGCTGTGCCATAGTGCTCTTGGGTGCTCGCAAGAGAGCAAGTATATATATATATACGTACGGTGTAGGGGGCGGGGCTGCCCGTCTGTTCAAATACATATGTGTGTGGGTATTGTGGCGCGTGCCAGGGGCGCTACACCTACTCACCCCCTCCTGTGGGCATGCGATCGTCGTCAAATCTGTCTTTACCCGCTTGTTTGTTTTCTTTGTCCCTCTGTGGGTACGTACCGCATGAACGTCCTCTTGCGTTTCTCCACGTAGATGCGGGATGTTTTTCTGCCGGGGTGTCACAGTGTCGAGGGAGGTGGGGGCACGCGATGGGTATTGTGTTACGTGACGGAAAAGCCTTTGGTGTTAATTGACGTTTGGCGAACTTTTTTTTACAAAGCCTCACGGTGTGGCTGCAGCTGGTTTTCAATCACGTCGTGTTTTCATGGTGCTGTGGTGTCTCGAAATACACCCTTGGATTTCTCGTTTGGCCGAGCGTAGGTGAATAAGAATTGATGATCCTGAAAAACTATGACTAGTATGAATTATTTTACGTAAATAATATGGTACGGAGGTCAGAGCTCGCTAGATAGGTATATCAGTAGATGCAAAAGAACCAGACAAAAACTGTGACGAACCACCGGGGTTTTTGTCAAAGTCCTTGGTTTGCTCGCCAAGGAGAGAAGCTCGTAGCAGAGGAGCGCAAAAAAAGCGCACTCGTGTACGCCTAGACTAATTTGTACAAGTGCTAAGATAAACAACGGCAGGGAAGTTTGCACGCAAGGGGCGCTTACTGAACGTCAATTAGTCGCGTGTGCAGCTCTTTAATGTCGAGCAGAAATTGGAAAAAAAAAAAAACAGTACTGCAGCTCGCGTCGTTCCATTTTCACGGGCTTAAATTGAGCGATTCCTTTTTAATCGATCTCGATCGAGTGGCACGACTGCACTACCACCACGTGGGTGTATACATATACGCGCACCACACTCGATATGCTCTGTATCGTATATATATAGCCGGCATAACGGGTGAATAATAATTTTTGCCCTTTGACCAGCATCGACAAAATAACGTCATCGTGGTTCGTGCAGGGGTGTGTGCATCGCTTGCATAATAAAGAGCGCGAGCGAGCTTCTCTGGAGAACTCAATGTGGTATACACACACACACACACGCAGGGGTGGGGAGGAGGTGAGCTGTGGGTGCTCCAATGCGAATTACTAATTCAATCCCAAAGCACGTGGTGGCACAAGAGTCGTCTTTCTTTCCCCCTCCCTCCACCCCCCATTTGATCTCTGTATCTACTGTTCGTTACGGTCTTTGCATGGGTGTGGGCGAGGGGCTCCGACTGCGAGGATCGACGAAGAATCGATTATTAATGGGAAGTCGGGGTGGAATGGAATCCGATACAGAGAGAGATAATCCGACAAAGTTACACAAGCCGGGGAGAGGATCTCATATTTATATGTACATGTGTTGCCATTGGCAAACTTTGTAGCACTATTTCATTTGTTCTCGAAAATGCTTTTAGATGATATTTTTAAAAAGTACTGCTCTGCAGATCATTAAAATGTATACGAAAAATTCACATGTATAGGTACATTGGGAATCGAGAGCCGAAAGATGACGTATCAACTACCGTCATTATTATTATTATAATAAAATATACATACCAAGGTGCAGCATTTTGGCATCGTTGTCATTGCGCTTTATAACTGAGTCGATGACGTGTCTGCAATGCACTGCACTGAATCGAAAGAGAGAAAGAGGATGGGTACAAAAATGCGCGACAAAACCGTCGGTACAAGTACGAAAAGGTCAAAAGTGCGCTCGAGATCCACTGTTTGCCATTACTCTTGATTAGTCCTCCTCTTTCTATCTGTCCGTCGATTGTGTGCCATTATCCTCCTCTTCCTCTTTTTTTTTTTTTTTTTTTTTTTTTTTTTCACCCTGTACCCGCGACCGAGTGTCGAGTGTATAAATAATGCATCAGCCCGACATGCTGACGGCTCCCGCGTGGCCGTATACGTATACCATCGAACCAAAGCTGCGGAGGACGAGGGGGCTGACCACCGCGCTTCCGAGTACCTTATATATACACACCAGATCGCAGTCCACGAGTGCATAATATTATATTCCAGTGGTATGGCATTTCACGTGTTTTTCAATCTGTACGCGAGCGCGTACTGACATAATTATTGACAATCACCTCGACGAGGGTAGCGTAATGTGTAGCGAGCCATTCAAAATCCAACCCCCAAGACGTTACAATGTACAAATTTTTTCAAGTTCACTTATTGTATTGGCGACTCGCTGATAAATGTTACACTGTACTGTATATTTAACATGAAAGAATTTTATGACTATGCATATACGTTATAGTTGCGATGTACCGCGCGTCAAAAATAGAGCTTTTATACAACAATACTATATGTCTCTCTCTCTCTCTGCATCAGGTGCTCAATACATTCGCGTACCCCGGTGTGTGTGTACGAACACGCGCCGTACGACGACGACACATATTGTAATTAAATATTATGTATGCATATCGGTCGTGTTGTCGGCGCCCGAGTTGTAGTACATACAGTGGTATGGCACGCGTTAACACAATACACACATTGTCCGACGCGTGATGTATTTTATCTCGGGTGTGTGTACCCTCTTTTGTTCGTCCCTTCTCCTCCTCCCCCTCTCCCTACGTTATTTTTCCTAATCAAGCGTTTGAATCTGATTGCGGCAGGGCGTTAATTATCGAGCGTATTACTCACACCGTGTAATTTTCAATGGGGATTGCCGGCATCCGTCTTTTTGTGGACACCCGAACGGAGGCCGTACATAATAAATATATATGTGGTCGCGCATATTGCTTACGCGATCGATATATTAAATTTGGACCTGCACGTGTGTGTGGTTGTTCATTAAATTTTGCAATTTTCCATCGATTCGCTCTCGTTATCAAATTGAATATATATATATATATATATATATATATATATATATATACGGAGTATACCCCACCCTATATGTATCATATGGTACGTACGTCATAACGAAAGCTAAACGATTAATTTTATTGTACGAGCAGAGTATATTTATAAGGTTTTTTTTTCATTATACTCATTGAGATACAAAGTACCTGATGAGGGTGTATACTTGACCCACTTGAAACACACGGTCGATGTACTTATACGTACACAGTGCAATAAATTCGCCATTAATGCGATAAAGGAGCACTCGTGAAAAATTGTATGCAAACATACATATAGAGCAGCAACACGTTGGTGTGTACACTGTATAAGATCGTGAATAAATCAGATGCACGCGAATTCGCGGTTACACGAAGCCACCCAACAAAAACGTCGTCGTCGGCGGCGCTTGATGCGGTTGGTGAACGGGGTGTATTATATACGTGTGGCACGTATCCACGTAATAAGCACTCGAGAGTTTACGACGAGTCCTATAGTATCGAGTTATTCATGAGCACTTACTTTGGTGGTAGATATAGATATACGACGACAAAAAGGGTGGGGGGTGGGGGGGGGGGACGAGAGAGACCGCGTCTCGCTTTTCGCGCGTTTGACGAGCCCGAGGGAGAATGAGGTATAGGTACCGTGTAAGAAGACTTTACGCCTCGAAATAAGAAAGGGGAGAAAAGCGCGATGGACTAAATCGATTTTTCCTCTCTTCAACGTTTACCGTGAATGGCAATTGCCGCGCTTCTTTGCCTCTTCCCCTCCTCTCTCTCTCTCTGCCTCTTTTTCATACAGCGTATGCGTTCCCTGCAATGGAAAATGCACGTGCAACAATCGCTACCCTCCACCCCCGTTTTTTTACTCACTGCTTACAAATTATGGTTAACAAAGTAAAATACAACAACCAAGTCATGTGTCATATACATAATATGGTTAGCGCAAGCAAGGAAATGATGATGAACCCCAAACGTACCTGTGTATTATATACGTGCGAGGGAGTCAAGTTTATCTTTTCATCGAAACTTTTCAATGGGTCATATCATTTCATACGCTTTTGTACGAGCCGCTGATGCTTTATTTACGCGATAACAACGTTAGCAAGAAAAAAAAAAGAAAAAAAAAAAAAAAGAAAGTAGCACATCCTCGTAGTCGAACAAATGCGTCGTATATACCGAGCGTGCGTTTATTGTATTTACAAATCCATTCACCGCGAGATAGTACCTACGTATATCACATTCAAGATTCATACGAAAGCGACAATATTACGTACTTACTGGGTCGCGCGCTCGCGTACCTTACACACGCGCGCGAGCGACCGCTCATGTGTATAATGTAGGCACCTATAGCTACCCTATGCCATAGATTTTCGACTTCTTCTTCCTCGCTCCTTTGCGTTTTTATCGGAGCTTTACTCGAGCGTATGAGTTGTATATCTGATGCTCTTCAGTCGTATCGGTGTGTGTTGTTGTACAACCGTGGAAGCCCTTTGGCGAGGCTTTCTCTTTCCTGTAGGGGTGTGAAATACCCTCTCCCGGCCCTTTCTCAACGGGCAACTTTTCTCGTTCAGCATTGCAAATGTTGTTCAACTCGAGTTGTTTGCTGCGTACAGCCACTGTTTTTCGTCAACTTTCGTCCTACGCGACAACGGCAGGTGTGCTCGTATGTAGATGGGCCCCACTCGAGGTTTGTCTTTCCGTTCCTTTTTTTTTTTTTTTCTTTGTATCTATGACACGACAACAGTAGAGTGCGAGGGTGTTTATAATGCGGGGCGGAAGCTTCTCTCTTCGCCTATACGGTACGGTTTAAAGGAGTACCGTACTTTTAATGGTAGCCGTCGCTGAGGAATATTGTACTTGTGATTGGAAATAAATTTTACAGATTGATCCAACTTGGTACGATAGAATAATAACGGCACAGCTTTGAGGTCAACTTGATTCGACAGGCAAAAAGGGCACAACTTGGGCTCGGAAAGAAATTGCAATTGTAAAATTATCACGGGGTTTCTCTCCTTTTTGTTTAAATGCCACAAGCATATACAACATCACATTCATATCTCAATCTCGTGTCATGAAGAGTTAAGCTCTGTGTATGCAAAAAAGTAGAAAAATCGTGTATACGATGAAAAATAATACCAAATAGTATGAAAAAAATCTCAGTGTTTGGTGTTTTTTTTTTAAACTTGAGAAATTCGAGGGTAAGAGCTTCGATGCCCAGCGACGAAAAAAAAAAGATGCGAGAGACTGATAAGAGGGAATGAAAATTTTTGTGTGCCCAGCAGCGATGGAAGGGCGTGGATTAGACGTCCTCTCGGGTGAAAAGGACCGGACGGAAGATATACCGGCGGAGAAAAAATAAAGCCAGAGGGCCAGAAAAGCTCGAGGACGCGTCGAGGGCATCAAAAGGGTTTTTACCCGATATTGCAGGCCGTACAAGTGTATGTATAGCCGTGGGACGAGGTCGTCGCACGTATACACACATACACGCGGTCCAGGGGACAAGGATGAGCGGGGAGGGGCACATTTATAATTCAGGTTGGTCATTCCCCCGCTGATAACATCGACTTCTTTCCACGGGCTGTGGATCATTCAGCTTCTGTTATGGCTATGTGGGTGTGCATGTTTGGGCTACATCGACGCGCCAGTTCATCTTTTTCTGGCGTACGGGTTTTGTACGTGACTCCGAAATGTAAAAATCATCTCTTTTTTTTTGCACCACCACAGGGTTAATAGTTGATTAATACACCCTGAAAAACATATTTTAAAAAATTGAGTGTCAACTGAAAAAATCGTTAAACAAATTCATTATTTTTCTCCCACCCCGAAAACTCGCATTTCGGGTACTACACGTGTGAGCGCGTCTACGGCTTAACGCGATAAGTATGCGCGAGGCGAGCCAAAGGTACGTAGTCCGAGGGAGCCAGCGTTAATGCAGAGTGTTTCGAGCTGCAATTTTCAGCGTTAACTAACTGAAACTTTGCTAAATTAGCCGCAAAACAAGAAGAAAGCAAGAGAGGGAAAAAAGAAGAGGAAAAAGCGCAAAAATGCAAGCCGAGTTAACGAGCAAAAGCCTAACCGCCGCATGTACACCCGAGTCCAGTCTGGTCCGTACAACATGCCTGTGTAGTAACACTGCTACGACTTTTATTTCGACGTCTGGAGACGAGGGGGTGGGGGTGGGGTTGTACACTGGTTGTTAACTGCTGCCGCGGTCGAACTTTCCTAAGCCACAGGTATTTCACTTTTCAACTCGCGGAGGAATTTCAGGAGGCACCTAGTGTGCAAATCGATCCGCCGACACCCTTTCTGTGCATTTATATACTGTGAGTTTATATCGCTTGTGTGATCTCTCATGTTGCGAGTTACGAAATTAACAACATTAAATTGAATGACTTTGAACGAACGCTTCAATGCTCTTCTCCGTGCTTTTATAATATCGTCTTTTATACGGTATTGGGAACTCAAACAAAAGTTTCACAACTCGTTCGGTTCGCTGTGTGATTTCTTTCTTTTCTGTTTTTCAATTTAGTGTTGAATCGAGGATTTGTTGAATTTTGGTTTTACTACTATCTCTTTGTTTTCATCCTCCAATACCTTTACACAAATATTTCACTCAAATATGAGTTCAATTCGGCAAAGTGAAGGAGGTTTTCTCTACTACAGCCAAAGTTGGTAGATTATAGTATACACTTTGACCGCAAGTCGAGTTAAAGGTCCCGTTTTCACGTATATTCATACCGCGTACAGGTACTCATCGGTGGATCATCTTGATTTCCCAGAGCGATGCAACAAACGAAAGCTCATTCCGACCTAAATCGTACTTTTACAGATGTGTAGGTATAGATCTGAAAAAATGTGTGCTGAAAAAAAACACACGACGGTCCGTATAGTTCAGCACGTATATCCAGGGTGAGAGGTTTCGACCAAACGTCAAAGAAAACCATGATGTAAGCCACAAGGAGTAAAGTAGATGGAAATTACGTGTAAGGCGTACAATGAGGGAACGTTGTTCGAGGGGTTGTAATTCCCTCGCGCATTGTTCATCGGCAGTACAGACATGTATGTGTATATCGACACCACCGCCTAATAAGTACGTGTACCGTTGCACGAGAGGATCCACCGTAAATACGATTATCGTATTTCAGGCCCATTAGGAGGGAAATTCTGGGCGAATGAGTCCTGGTACAATGGTTGTATGTATTACACATATATGTATATGTAACACAGCTAAAACAGCCCATTACAATGTAGGCTCGCTCATGTCGGCTTGTTTTGAAATGTCTGACGGATGACCCGACACCGCACTTTACGTCTCCCACGTATAATATCGCCGAGATTTCGTATGTACATATATATACGTATACATAATATCTGCAGTGTATACACAGGGACAGAAAATGGAAAACAAAGGGATAACGGAGGAAGAGGAGCGATATGAGTTTGGGCAAATAAGTGGATGACTTATACGTATACGCATCCACTTGTTTGGCGTACAAAGCGGAGTAGAGGAAAGGTGTACTGCATGCATCTGAATAGACGTGCAGATAAACATGTATAGGAGTAGGATGCTCTGGGCTGTGTTTCGCTCAAACAGAAAATGCCTTAAATTCTAGCGCACGTGCATCATTTGTGGTTGAATTGCGAGTATGAATTCATCCAACTGCTTGACGTCTGATGCTTCTTGATTCTTCAGGGCACTTTGACCGCTTAAATTACGAGTGAGCAAAAAAAGGCCCTTAAAAATTTATTTTAATATGGATTAAACCATGTACCAACCCAAAAACTAGTTGGCTGGAAAATACTTGAAAATCACACCCGACATCGACTCCTCTCGCCCCATATCCCAACTATACGCGCGCGGTAAACTTCCGCAGCTTCCCTCGATATTATAATGGCTCGATCAGCAAATAATCTAATCGACGCCATAAGGAATTCGAGCTCCGAGAACAGGTGGCCCCACCCGTTGAGCGCATACGTGGCACTTGCACTCCCCGGGAGTCGAAATATCCATCTAATTAAATTCCTTCATCCCACGGAGGCGTGTCTCTGCGAGACACAAATTCGCGCCAGGAGATCTCGCGTGCTCGTTGTCGTTTTGATGTACACACCCAATAGCGCAATCCTTGCCCCGTAAATTTAGCCAACTCCTCGGTTCTGTATCGCGTAGGCGGTCGTGTGGTACATTGTTGTGTAGATGATTTTACGAAACTCTTGCACTATTTTCACTTTGCGCATCTAGAGGATCGTACGACGCGTGTTTAAGTTGACTTTGGAAGAAATTGTAGAAAGTTTTTGAAGAGTAAATTTTGAAAAGGGCCAAAAGTTTTTTTGCCAGATTCTTTTTGAATAGCCCCAATTGTTACAGCGCTTTTTCTTCGACTCGTCCCTTTTTTGCTGATACCTCCCAAAGTCGTGCCGTCTGGTTCTCGGCAGTCCAGCATTAGGCTGCTTCTCTCAAAAACTTGCATCGTTAAAACAAAATCTGCTCGCTCAATCGAAATTTGAGCGAGTATAATATATTCACCTCTCCTTCTCCCACTTTGGCAGTTGGCTGAAAAGTGGCGCGGCATCTGGTATTGTCGAACGCCACGGTCTCGTGAAAAAGCAAGTGTAAGTAGTGCGATAAAGACGAACTGATCGATTCGTCTGTACTTTCGCAGCGAAGGAAGATTAAGTGCCACTGATCTTGCACGGGGACCTCCTTCGTCTTTGAATGCGTCTCGAAGTACAGCTTGGCACGTTTTCTTCACGCGTCAAAGCCACGCTTGTTCAATACACCCATCTCTCTCTCTCTCTCTTTGTATCTTTCGAGTAATCATCGTTGCTTTCATCATTTGGCTCACAAATCACTAGTTTCCTGTAAAGAGCTTAAAATTTGTGAAAATGTTGTGCAGCAAAGGGTAATCAGTGTCTTTGGCTTGGACTGGTGCGCATGAAAGGCCCTTTGAGGGGCCTTAGTTTCAAAAACTACGAAAATCGATGATAATTTTGATTGTGCCTTTGAAATTGTGCTTGGCTCGGCCGTCAAACTCTAAATTAATTATTTAAAGTATCTCGACTTAGTTGCGCGTACAGCGAATGCCGTCTCATGACTTTTCCCCTTTGAGCCTTTTGAACCAAGTAATGACGTCAAAAGAGAAGTTAAAGAGATTAAAAAATATAAAAGGGAAGACCCTTAGATTCGAAATAAAAATGGCAAAAATTTTCTATTCAGTGGACGTACTTGCGTTTCATTTGGTTTTCACCTCGCGTAATTGAATTTCATCGTGGTACACATGAGAAAAATACATGGTTAAGATACAGCGGTCGAGTCGGGTCTCCTTTTCCACATTCTTTTTTTTTTTCTTGGTAAAAGAGAGAGCACCGCAGAAATAGAAAATTGACACAAAGCACTATAATGAAAATATAGTCACGAAAAAATATCAAGCTTACATCATGGCAAAACCTAGCAGTTCTAGTATACCGTATTACCATTTTTGTACAGTAATTTTTACCAGGTATTTTTATCTCTCAGTACGATTAAGCGAAAAACGTCGCTGCCAAAAAAATTAGGATCGAGTTGACGAAAAAGGAGGAAAAAAAAAAGAAGAGCAGAAGCCAAGAGGGAACTCGAGAGTATTCTCAAGCAAATTGATATCCACTTTAGACTAATAGACTCGATCCGATTAATCATCCCCGTGCCCTGGCTCTTCAACTACCTATGTGCCGAGTCTACAGGAGTAACGCAGATGTGGACGCCGAGAGCAGAAACCAGAAAGAAGGACGAGGGTAATAAGTTCGTGGGGGGTGGGGGGTCCAAAGGACCCTCTCGATCCGTCAATCCATCCCAATTATCCGATGGAGCCGTATATAGACTTCCCCCCCCTATATCGTATATATCGATTCCGAAAGTGTGCACTCGCTAGCCCGCGCGCGCGACAACGACTGCCTATGACATTTTCTGATAAAGCGAGTGCACGTAATAGGCAGCGACAGGTAATACGCGGCTGCCGATGCCATTACTCTATGAATAACGCCGTCAAAAAATACACAGCTACACGCCGAGATGAGATTTGGAGAAAGAGGGGCGAGGGGAGGGGATGATATTGGATCCGACAAGGACTCTCGGGGCGGACTCGACAACGCGATTAGGGTCTAAATGGGAATCGACATCCGGGCGTAAATGGAAAAAACTACCGAGACGGATTTAAAATTTGCAAAGCTCCGATGGAAAAAGAAAAAAAAAGGCGTGGAAGCGAAAATACAGTGAAAACTTGAAAATTCAATGCCGGGGGATGAGAATGGCGAGAAAAATGTAGAAGCAACAAAAGAGCAAAACAAATAGACGAAGGGGCCAGGGAGAAAGGAATATTTCAATCCATGCAGCGCCGCAACAGAGAGAGAGAGAGTGATGTATAACACGTGCATCGCCAACTCTTTACCCTTATACATATATGTATACTCGGCGATGCAGAGGTACTACTCCGCGGTCTCTTCCGTATATCCAGGTTATACGCCCCAAAGAATGAGAATAAAGCCGGATTTCCGAGCCCACGTGAATCTACGTGTACATATGCGCAAAGTCGATACTCGCATGTCAAAGCATCCAAGCCGTCATAGCGCCCTCCCCCGATATATACATACGGTGTACACGTCCTACACATGCATAGCTTATCATCGCGATTTGTGGTACTGCCGTCGACGAGGAGAGATAAAATTGATGCCTTTCAGTCGATGAGATCGAGGCTCGTGCACCGCTGCAATAAGTACCCCTACCGAGGGAGAAGCAGAGGTTTCCTCTATCTTTATGTCGTACCGCTTCAGTGGTGAATGTATGGATAGGTGGAGCATAATGCACTCGCACACGCAGGCAAATTCTCCATATGCATAGTACACTTGCGGCGCGGATGAGTAGTCCGTGGAACCAGCGAGTTGTGCTCGCAGTTTCCACATCTCCCTTTCCCTTTCTGCTCCCCCCCCCCCCCCCCGTTCCTTTCACGCTCGTGAGCGCCCGCACGGAAGAGCGAGAAAAATCCACCCCGGTCTCCATCGGGGCATTAAAAAAAAAAAGATCACCATTATCCCTCCCATCCCCCTTAGCTTTTGCCTATACTCTTTCTCTGCGCGAGTTTATTATTTTTCGAGTGCACGTTGCGGTAGGTAATTATATTTTCTCTCGACAGTCAAGGAAGCGCGCCACTGTGAACGAGCTCTCATCTATCTTTTTACCTGTAAACATGCTCGCAGGGATGATGCACTTCCAACCGTGTATTTTCTGTTTTCACGTATATAAATATACACACGTAGTTATATACGTTTGGACAATGAAGATTTAATGAACCCCCGACCTCGCTGCAGCATTATGCTCGCGTTTTTCTCATCGGCAATTATCCAAGACATTACAATACGTACGTGCAGTTTATTCGTTCGGATCGACTGCAGGGGTCCATTAGCCAAATTGATTGGACGAACTCAAATACGAGGGCATTGCGAAATGAGATTTAATTAGTCAAGGGAGAGTGTATATTTTTCAGAAGGAGGGATCGGCGCGTGGTCGATGATAAATCAAGCTCGGGAATTTCATTAAAATTTACAAGTTAGAGTAATAATACGTGCGCTTACAGAGAGAAAGAGAGAGAGCACAGCCCTCTTTCCGTATTGTATACCAGCGTTATATACCCAAAAGATGCTTGGCCAACAAATTGGCGCCGACCAATTATTTGATGCTCGGCCTCCACGGTTTTTCGCGTATATATACACGACTCCCCTCGATCCTCCGCTGCCGACCCACACCCGCCCACCGTTTGATAAAATTCCTCCACTTGTTTTTACACGGTTTGTATACACGTAGTTTACACAACTCCGCAGCTTCCGTTCTACTTACTCACGGCGCAGCGCTATACCTTGTGTACACATAAGTATAGGCACCGAATACCAGAGCATGCGAATCATTCCCCATCCTTCGGGCTGTTTCATTGTTAAGTGCGTATATTTTTATGCTCGATCTGCGCAACACGCGCGACCCATGCGTATATGTAAAATTTTTCCAGCTCACCCTATTATTGCACAGTCGTACAAACGTTCTAGGCGTCGCGTGCAAAGAGGAGGGAGATGGGAGGTAAGCGCGAGTTGAAGAGGATTCGCCGAGCTGTGACTATCGGGCGGTGGGGCTTATGTATATGCAATGCGCGACTGTATACCAGACTCGGCCGGGAATCGAAATTAATTGCGCCGAGAGAAAGAGCCCCGCTAATGCACCGAAACACTCATTTGCGGCCGATAAATCGCATTACCGGACACCCACGTATACGTGTAGCTGCGGTATAGCGTTTTGCCCGCGTTAGCTTATATTATCACCAATTGTCCGGTTTGGGCTGGTATATGGGTTTTGAAAAATCGTATACGACATGACACGGAGATCTAGGTATATAAAAATCGCCGCGCAGCTATACCGAACGAAAAATATCTTCCTTCGCAACCCAAGGGGATAATCGCCCATACGATTACATCCTGATGTATATACTCTAGTAATCATCACAACAGTAAAGAGCTCACCCGCGTACATTACCATTTCCCGGCTCTTGTAACAATGTAAGCTGCTTAAACTCTCTCATCCTCCTCGATTACAATTCTCGCGTCATAATCCAGTAGTTGACTCTTCCCCTGTCGCTACTTAAATCCATTCGTATTGAAATTTAAAAAAAAAACGTTTGATCTGCTCTTAGCATTTGATCGTCCGTTGATCAATCGTAGCTGTAGGTACTTGAGGATCGCTTGATTTTGAGATTTTCAACTGTGCAAAACCTTATTTGCAACATATATATAGAAAGAACGTATCGTTCGATCACTGAATTCTGTAGCATTCGTCGAGTATTATTTTTTGAGCCGTTGTTTTAAATCGGTATGAGGTATTTGAATCAATGGTGATGACGATTCTTTTCATGGCATGTCGAGAAAAATTAGAGTACCCGGAAATATTTGGTAAAGAATTCGATTAAATGGAATTTAATTAAATATCACTGAGCGATCCAATTCTTTGAATCAAAGAAAATTTCTTTACCCTCATTCCGTTAAATATTTTCTTATGAGTAAAAAAATATAAGTTAATTGAAAATAATATTTTATTAAATTAAAATTTTCTTTTTTTAATTACGAATTTCTCATTTAGTTGTACGAAATATTTTTTTGGATCGACTAAAATTGTTTCAATTAAAAAAAAGTATTTAACGGAATGAGGGTAAAGAAATTTTCTTTGATTCAAAGAATTGGGTCGCACGCATTTTAAGCGCATTGTATAGCTCACTTCAACGCCCGTTCCCCCTTCGCACTGCTCCCCTATACATACACACCTACTGGCTCTTTATCTACTTTAATTAATTATATTTCAAAGTGCGCTCGTTGTACATTCGAATAAATTATTCGCCGTTCCAACGGATACACAGCGTTACATTAGCGTTTCGAGATTCGCAAATTGACGCGTGCAATTTAATCCAATTTGCCGTTTGAAACTAAAAAAAACAAAAAAAAATACCTACAGGTGATTCTCTTCCCCCCCAACCCCTATATTCTCTGGTTTATATATATATATTAGCAAATGAAGCAAACGATCGGGGGTTGTAATTTAACAGATCGTTGAGGTAATTTTTGCATGAAAATTCAAATTCAAACTCGTGGTCATTTAATGAACAATTATTACGTCCGCGGGCCGTTGGCTTTAAAAGCGAGGCTCGACACCACACACCCGTTGTCCCCAATACCCAGTAGTGGTAATGGCAATAATAATAATAATCGTAGGGAATTTAAAACCACCCGAGCTTTTCCTCCTCTCCGGGTGAGCTTTCGCTCGCTATGTATGTAGGCGCGATTTGCGCGAAAGTAGTGCAATATTTATCGGACATGCACACACGCGTGAGAGAAGGGATAAGCCCAAGGTTTTACTTTGCAGGGAAAAATTTCATTCAATCGCCAACGAAGCGATTCGATGGATTCTCTCGGCGCAAAGTTTAATTCAAGCCACACATCTATGTACACTCGAATCGCATTACACGGCGCACGTGTATAGGAGGTATACACAGGACTATAATACCGAGGAGGAGGTTGTATTTACACGGGAGCAATCGATATTTCCAACACGTGTACAAGTACACGTAGGGTACACGGAAGATGGCTCGGTAGAATTGATTTCATTGGCATTAAATGAATTTTCATGTTACGTGAAGATCAAATGTATATAATATGTATACGTGGGTAGCCGGTTCGAGAGCGCCGCGGTGCTCCCCCGACACGTAATGGTGCGGGCTCAAAGAAAATCGTGAGGGAAAGGCAGGAAAAATCGTAACTACGCGAACCTTAAAAGAGTAGGAGGAGGAACGAGGATCGATCGATGAATACCGCTTCTTGGGAGAGGTGGAAGGAAATTAAGGGTTGAACGCACAGACGAGAGGGTTATGGGGGGGGGGGGTGGGGGAAAAAATTGGAAGATAGATGGTCAGATAAAAAGGCTACGGCACCCCCACACACCTACGTACATACACCTATGGAGACTCGGGGCAATGGACTCTTTGGAAAATCGACAGGCGATCTTTTTTTTTTTTTTTTTTTTTTCGCGCCTCGAGAATACAGAGGCTTATTACGTTGTCGTATAATGGACACATCGGTCTGCGGCGAGCGTGCGTGCATGTGTATGGTTACTTGCACCGAGTCCCGGTAACTGGGACAGAGGAAAAGCAGAGGGTCATGGCACCAGCAGCTTCGCTTTCTCTAATTACGCAACCGTAATGATGCGTCAGGCGCGTTTTTCCGACCTACTGAGCATCGGGTTGTTTTTTTTCCTCCCTGCATCTGTTTTTTTTCATGTCGGTCTGGCTTTGTTTTAATTTGTCTTTCGCGCACCCGAAGGTGCTGGGATTTGTACATTTATGTGCGTGAAAACTCGTGTTATTGACCAAAGTGTACACGCAACTAACGCCTAACAAAAAATATGTGCACACACACACACACACACACACACACACACACACACACACATATTCATACATGTACATTACACGTATGTAGAGAGGGGGTAATTACCAAGACGCTTCATGAGAGGGTTCATAACGTTGTTCTACTTCGTTCTCGCGGTGGTTGTTGCGGCACGCGATCCAACTCGGCCTTATTAAAATCTCGTCGTTCGATATACGTGCCCGAGTTGTGCAGCATGTCATGGCGAACGTAAGCTTTTCAAGTATACCTACACGTGAATTTTTTTTTTTTTTTTTTTTTTCATCTCTGGTGGACTTTAGTTACTTTAGGTCTAGCATTAAAAAAAAAAAAAATATACAAATAACTAATAAATTAATTAAGTTTTCATGAGAGGCACAAAATTGTAACCACCCATAAATCATCCGGCATTTGGTGTAGGACAAAGTTTGAACTTGATGTATAAAGCTAAAATTTAAAAACAGTACAGCTGTAACAATTATAATACTCTATTATACCGACATATAATTGCAAACACTTAGCAGCGTCAATAACATATAATTGTAATTATACTCTTGGCTTTGTTTTAAAAATCTATTAGTCCAAATTTTACGTAGTGCTTAGCTTTTTTTTGGAGTACAAGTCCACTTTTGGAGTACAAAAAATCGAGCGAGGCCCATTTTTCTCCCAACTACCGCGTGTGCACTTGCGTGTCTTATACGTTTATGCATATCATACGAGGGGGTGTACATATGCATTATACATAAGAAATACAGAATCGACGACAAGTGCGCGCGACGGAGGAAAAAATGGAGTGAAAATCTAGAGAATTTTCGTTGAGGAAGATAAGTGGGTCAGCGGTTTTTTTTTTTTTTTTTTTTTTTTTTCTTTTACATGACCTGCCTACTATACAGCAGACAGAACCAGGCAGGCAGGAATAACTGCGCTGCACAAGCTGTTGAGATTTTACCGAGGCACCAGTGCTTACACGTATACACAGGCATCAGGGTCCAGCGCTGGAAAGCAATCTGCCCCGAGATGCAGTTGAGTGTGTGTGTGTATACGTATATAGAAAGAACGTGGAGAGGCGCTTTAAGCGAGGCTTTAAAGCTATTCGTAAGCACTTCTTCTTTTTATTTCCATTTTCCTTTTTCACCAGCGACTACCAGTTCCAAGCCAAGGACGCAGCTAATGTCGTTCCAGAGGGGGGGTCCTAACTCTCGGCTTCCTCGCATCATCTTCGTTGCAGTGCTCCACTGCTGTACCTGATGCACTGTGTGCACAACACGTGTACGAAAACCTCATGTACTGGAACGGAATTTTCCATTCACCCGGTGCACTTTGAATGTTTTTGCTGCTGCTGGACGGGTGCATGAAGAACATCTCGTTTCACTTCTCAATCGCTCGCTCACTCGTGCGCCTGTTTTTAATGGACGCTAATGCACCTGAAATTTGGCAGCCCATACGCTTATAAGTACCTTTTTTATTTTTTTATCGTTAATGGAAAATTTTTGTACCCCTATTTTTTTTTTTCTATGTACCTAATACAAAGGTACTTCTTGAGAGTTACTTGAGGTTCATTAAATCCTTGTCAATGTACAAACACCGACGATGGGTTTTTCGTTAATGAAATTTCGGTGATTCTTAAAGCAAGTCAAGTTTAATATCTGGATCGTAGCAATACGCCCCTGACGTTGACGCCATTGTTTGTAAAACCCTGTGATATTTTCGTATTATAATCGTGTTTTGGTTGGGTGGAAAAGCGTCCAGCTTGTCGGTAAATTTAATTAAAAATTCCATTATTATTAAAATTATCGTCAGGCTCGTTGAAGTAATTTAATTTACATTTTGTTTATTAATTACGTCGATGAAATTTATGAGATAAAACGCGTTTCGTGTTTTCTCAAGCTAAATTAGTTTTTAGCTTGCTCAAATTTTCATCGAAGGAATATTCATGATTATGTAGGAAAAACAACAAAACGAATTTTTCCATTTCTCGCTTTGTAAGCCCCGTTTTGTTGAGTTGAGTAAAAACTTTTCGTAAAAGACCTTTGAAAGAACAATTTACGCACCTTTTTTTTTTTTACTTCTTTCCCGAGTTGCCCCAAACACCGACCGTACAATTAAGCTATTCGGTCTGTGGACGAAAAAAATTGCCCCACTGGCGCCTCGGATGATCGGCCACTCGCAACGCATCTATCATCGCGCAATCGCCGGCCATAGGAGCGCAGAGCAAATAACGAGTTAACATTCCCTGCCAACACCTCGTTCGGTTCTCCCCATTAAAACACCCCGGCCCCCCTTCACCCATCTCCCGCCTCTAATACTTAAACACGCGCCTCCGTTCCTCTTCGCCCCCCTTTTTTTTTGTTTGGGGGGAGGACCACGTGGCCCGAGGAGGAATCCCGAAATTATGCGCTGCTCGAGATTCTACGAAGCGCAAGCACGTGCGTGTGCGTGTATACATTATGTCGAATCTGTTATTTTTGGGTTGGCGGCTTTTTTTCAGCTCCGCGTCAGGGTAGCCCAAATATTGATTATTAGGCACCGCCGTCGGATACCTTTGTTCTCTTCTTCTCCTTAGGGGCCAATCATATCCCAAACAAAATATTGGCTTAGCCCAGCCTTGCCACGGTATCATTTTGCACGATAAAAGGTTAATTGTTTGAGTGTTGGCTCGTATAGAGTCCTTATTTGCCTTTCGTCCGGCGATTACACAGTCATCGCCTTTGTTTTATATCCCAAACAAGAATTCACTCTATCTCTCACCAAAAGAATCCAAACGCGTGGTATGCGTAAAAAAAAAGCGAAGATAACAAGCCACGTCGTACGAATTTATTCAACACCACTCGGCGAGGAGAAAATGAAACAATCATGTGATTTTAGTGCAGCATCGGTAAACGTCAAAATCACGCGCGAAACGTACGTATAACGATAATTCCGACCGGTTCCTTGCCAATCATCGAAAAATCGCCATAGGCGCACCCGACACCCCCTTTGCCATAATTTAACAAAAGCATCTGCTCAGCTCGACCGAATTAATTGCATTATAAATGTGACCCCCCCACCCCACCCCCGTTACTGTGAATTTCAAGCGGCGATCGCGAGGCGTATAATTAGTGATCGTCGCCTGTGTCCACGTTTTCCAAGATAATACGTTTAATCGACCACGTAATTTCAAATTAATCGCGTCCTCCTTCCGCGCGAGTTCGCGAATTTCTTTTGTCACTTCGCTTCTGTCTACTGGACAAATTCGAAGGTACTAATTGTCATGATGAACTTAACGAGGGAAGAGATGCGTGACGGGGAAAAAGTGGTGTCGCGTCGTGTTTCGATGATGACTCACATTATTTTATCCATACACATGATCGTATGCTGTGTATTATATATACGAGGAAGGAGAAACAAGAGAAGAGAAGTAACAATGTATAGGTGGACGCACGAGGGGAACCCGTCACTTCTGGTCAATTTCTTCTTCAATCGGACTAATTTTTCGCTCAATTTCAGAACTCGGGGTGTATACTTATATAGCTGCTGTTCTCTGACTGGGCCGTGAAACTTTCGGCCGGCCAATTACCACTCAAATTGAGCGAGTTCTTCTTTCTTCTCTGGAATACCGAGAACTTGGGAATTAAAAAAAAAAAAAAATGAAGCTGATTGGGACCGTAAAACAACATTCTCACGGAATAAAAATTTTGTTTTTTTCCTTATACGAAGTCTCGTTTATTACCTTTGAGAGAAGAATTTACATTTAACGCACCTTACGCAACAACAAGGCGCTTTCTTTTCTCTCGAAGCTTTCAAATGAATTACGTATACATCAGGTTCAACCTATATCGATTCGACGTTATTCCAGTGCACGAGTCTCTTCCATTGTACCGCAAAACACTCCCTGCGCCGTCAACGTAAAAAATTCCCCGGGAAATGAAAAGAGCGCAGCCTCAGCACGTGTTACGTGGCGCGATACATCGTTTCTTCCACGCACGTGGAGATCCCCGAGCACTTTTGAATTCCAGCCACGCGAGATTTACGACGTGGGGGGATGGTTTTCGCTCCCGCGATTGCTTTTAACTTTGCGCTGCTGCTGCCCCCTCCTCGCGAGTTATTTTCCTTCCATCAAACCTGTCGGCGGCTCCCTCCGCGCGAGCCGTAAAAAAAGCGTGGCTCGTACGTACGGCTTGAAAAATAAATTGCCGCGGCAACAGCGAGTCGATGACGCCCTGATTCTTGCTCGACGGGAATATTATTTGGTTCCTCCGGCCGGGACTCCCGGACGAGGGGCCCGAGATTTTTGCCGAGAAAAAAAGGGCCTCCTTACCGCAACTGTGGGGATTTTTGTTTGTTTAACTTGTGGGTTTTACTGTGCCGTCGTTTCTTCATGGTCCAAGCACTGGAAACTCGAGCGTTACATTATTTTAAAGAGTCATAGTTGAAATTCATTTTTTTTCTTTTTTTTTTTTTCATAAAATATATAAAAGTAGTATTGATAAGAGTTTTACAATTACCAAATTGTCGATACTTCATCCATATCTGTCACACATTTATCAACACGCTTGTAGTGTTGTCGTTTAGATGTATACGTACAGGTGCTACTATTTCGAGATTTCATTGCCAACAATTCAAGGTACCTAAAGTCTTTGGTTTTTAGGTATTTGTGCACCAAACGATAAGAAACTTTAAATATTGAAGTAAGATGAGATTATATTGTTTGAGATAAAATACGAATAATCAAAAATGTACACACGCTTTGCATGCAACTTTCATAAACAAAAAAAATACAGCAAAAGTATCAGATTAGTACATCAATCGCATATCGCCAAACGTAATTAAGGAATGCAAACACAATTCGTTTGTTGATTTTATCATTTTTGTTATTTACGTTGTATTTTGTGTAAATATTTGTTTCACTTACTTTTGTTACTTTGGACGTAGTCCCGTTTCATCGTATTGCAACTTTATTTGTATGGTTATGTTAAAATAAAAGTCACATGTTTGCATTACACTCACAAATATCACTACCTGAGAGGTAAGTGACGATTTTAATTTAACATGTACATCTTTTGTTGATTCATCTCCACAGGTGCTCACGATTGTTGCTCTT
This sequence comes from Copidosoma floridanum, assembly GCF_036245765.1. Lineage (NCBI taxonomy): Eukaryota > Metazoa > Arthropoda > Insecta > Hymenoptera > Encyrtidae > Copidosoma > Copidosoma floridanum. Next base: position 33,575,041 of record NW_028321890.1, read on the forward strand.
TCCCAAAGAATTTTCATTGAAAGTAATAAATAATGTTCTCATGTATGCCAACGTGATTTTAAAAAAGAATATAAAATATCGTATCCATATGTCAAGGCAAATGGCAATATGGAAATAAATATGATTGTATTAAAATGGTCCGACTACAGTTTTGATGATTTTGATCAGTTTATAACGATGATGATGATAGTTTTTTAGTACTCAAACATAATATTTTTCATCAAAGTACGCGGTTGAAAGCACTGTCACATTTGTGGTGGCTAAGACGAAATCTGTGACCTACGATCTTACAATTTTTATGAAACTCGTTCAATGTACCAAAAAGTCTCATAATTCAACGTGAAATAATATCGTGGGATAAAAAAAGCTGCCATAAATATGGAAATTTTTCTTTGAGGAAGCGTATATAAAAAGACATTGATCAGAAGAAAAAATATGATCAATACCGGAAGGACTCATGATTCATTTTTGATTTTTACGAAATCGCATTTCTATAATATATGTTAGTCGCAGATTTGTCATAAATCCAAGCTGACTGAAACGTCGTCCAAGACTTTTTCTGGGGTTTATGACGCACTTTATCAACGTGTCTGTCAACTTTTTTGTTTTTACGCAACAAAATACCCTCTTTCTCTTGACATACAACCACGTCATGAGTACTTGAGAATCTGAGAATGTAAATACACGTATTTTAGCCATCCAAAATCCCGTAGTCGGTGCACCTGTACTACAAGAAACAATGAACTTTGGCCCTCTGGAGGACTTGCTCTCCTCTCCAAAGTCACACGTGAGTGTAATATGCTCTATACTACAGCTCGTGACGGAAGACGCCACTCGTGTGTATACGCGAGGGGTCGGTCGCGCCGCGCAAAGCCTTTTGTCAACCACCAACAACGCTGTATGATATACCTTGTTTGTTACATGAGTGTGGCGGTGGATGCGAGAACCCAGACGACGTGGCGCCGGTTTTCGAGAAAATTGCTCTCGATTGTGCCCACCTTGGCAGTAAAGACTCTGCGCTCTTGAAATTAAAGTCGTTAAGGAATCGCTACCCACTAGGTGCCTACCAAACGCTTTTACCACAGACAAAAGTGTAATTTACTTTTTTACCTAAGCTACGCATGTTAATTTGTCATCACGACCAATTTCATTTTATTCAATAAAAGCGCAAAAACATTTGAGTTGAGCAAATATTAAAATTCCACCGCTTTTGCAAAGCAGGAAGAAAAATCCACATTGCTCGTTCCAACCAAAAGTTGATGGGCAATAACTCAAAATATTCTATAAGGTTGATAAAAAATTAAGCATTGAAGGAAGCATAATTTTTAATCGCTGTAAATTCTTAACAATAATTCAACAGCAAATTTTTTTTTCAAGTAAAAACTGACTTTTATAAAAGTCAATTGTATTCTGACGTTTTTCTGCTAAAATAGAGTAGTGAATGACACAAAAACATTTTTCCCCTGAAACAGGGGTTTTTCTTCATCAAGGAGTGACGGGAATGAACTTTCCAATAGCATCGGTGCCATTTTTAATTAAAAAACATGTCCGCAAGCTCGTCTTTTACTACATGTACTTCATGTCCATAGAAATGAAGGGGGTAAAAGTAGCAAAGAGAAGGTAGGGAAAAAACGCAGGAAAAAAAAGGAAGAAATTAATATCGAATGTCGATCAAACTTGGGCGAAAGTGCGGGGACAAAAGGTGCAGGAAAAAAAAATTATGTGGAACGACGACGGGGCCGCAGATGCACCGTCACGAACCGAGAAAATGGATCTCTTATTGTTTTTCCCTCCGTGCCTGGTTCCCCTTTTTTCCATGCTATTTTCTCCCTCTTTCATTTTTGTCGTCGTGCTTGCGCAAAAGTAAATGCGGCCTCCTAACCCCTTTCCCTACCCCCTCCTCGTCCCAGTTCTGTACATGCTGATTTCAGCTTTTTATCGAATTTCTCTCTCAGACTCTCTGATCGTCCTCTTCCTCCTCCACCTCCTTTCAGGCTCTCTCTCCCTGACTTTGCATACTTGATTTTTAGATCAGTGGCACGAGAGCGTAATTTGTGTACTTGATTCTGAAATTAACATATTTTTTGTACTGATTGCGAAAGAAAAACTTTCTTGGTCTTTTTTTTCATGAAAATTATTATTATAGTCCTTGCAATTAACATCATCCATACTAAATATGTCAAATTTTCGTAAATGATAATTTACCAAAGAAAGAGGGGATTTTTGTCCATTCGCACTAAGTAGTACTAAGCGATACGATCAATCCGAACATTATGGACGAATATTGGAAAGACGGAGAAAGAAAATTCTTCATTATCAGCATAATAATCGGAAAAACACGTTCGTGCCCGAGTCGAGTCAGCTCAGCGTATAATATATACTATAGAAATCTCGGCTCGTTCTTCATACATGACTTATTCATCGCGTTTACATCGGCGTGTTTGGCACATCAATAGGTAAAGCTTTATGCATATTTCAATCCCAATGATAACATATTTTTCTGTAACGTTCCGCGCGCAGGTGATTACTACACAAAACCCGGGAGGTAATCGATCACCACACGGCACTCTGGCTCAAGTGCGAGGCGAATCAATCGTAAAGACACACTCGATCAGTATAATATATATATACACACGTACCCTACACAATGAATATTCATGGCTCCCAGTTTCCGCTCGACCAATCAATATTTTACACGCGAAAAATTACCCTCATTAAAATTCAATTTTCCGCGCTTACAGCAAAGAATCAGCCGTACGTACGTATACCTGTATGCATGACTGACCTTTTTCATACCTCGTACAACTTCGGCCCACGTACATATACGTATATGTATGTATATGTATACATATACCACACACGAATCCCCGATTGCTTAAACGTGATCATAAGCACTTAACGCACCGTCGTATGCTTCTCGGGCGAATAAAAAGTGGATTCAATTTTCAGGGCCCATAAAAAATAAAGATCCGACCTATAAAGCGAGATGGAGTGAGTTTAAGTGAAAGAAAAAAAAAAAAAAAAAAAAGAAAACCACGTTTGGGCGCGTAACGTTTACGCGCGTGCTCGCGTTTTTTGGTCCAGTGTGTGTATATACAGTCTCGCAGGAGAGCAAAAGAGGTGATTCCTTCAAGCAAAGGCCTATTATTTACGACGCAATAAATTGATAATTAGGCCTCCGATGAAGCGAGGGGGGGAGTCCTCCCTCTGCCGAAATTGATTCAATTCAACGACGCACACGGGATCTCGAAGAGAGGGATCGAAAATTTCCTCCTTTCTTGCTGCTTTTTTTTTTTTTTTATTTCTTTTCAAGCCCAAAGCGGTCGATTCGCCCGAGAGGCAGTGTGCCACCGCGCCGCTATCGCACGACCGAAACACGCGTTTACGTGCACAGAGGAGGAAAGTCGGGCGCCACGGATCAATGGCGATTTAATTAAAGATTGCGCTTCGACGAAAATTAAGATTAATCACGCGAGAGCAGTGAGTATAAGGTACAACGTATACACACGAACGTGGTAAAAGCCGGTCGTTGTGTGTAGGTGTAGGTTACACTTACCTGTATAAGTGTACAAGTATAAGAATGAGAAAGGTATAGGAGAGAAGAGGCCCGCAAAAGGCTGCCTCGGGTACGGAGAGCCGGGGAGGGAAGGGGCAGGGCTAGCTTGTAATTATTCCGGGGCCATCGTCGTCGCGAGCCCTTCGCGACTCTGTCGACGGCCTCATTGTTGCTCCTCTCAACTTGTCCGCTTGGCCGTGTACATATATATACGTGTGAAAAATGTGAAAAACGAAGAGTGACGGAGACCAGGGAAGACGCGGAAACTCGGAGAGCCGGAAAAAGAGGTCGAGGAGCCGGGGGTCAGCATAGCGTACCCCTGCAGTTGACAGTCTCTCTTTCTCTGGCTTGGGCTCTTGGGTATTTATACCTTACTGCGTTGGAAAATAAATAACAATCGCAATGTACGGGTGTCTGTAGTGATTGGACGTTAACAAATATTTGCTGTTGCGGCCACCTGGACTTATACATGTCCATTCGTAGGAAATTTTGTAAAAAGCAAAAAAGATTCTTTTGAGCTGTGTAGTAAATCTTTAAAAGAATCAGCCCATCGATTGAGTAATCGGTGAGAATTTACGCGACCGTACGGCATCGAACACAACGTTTCGGTGTGATTCGAGCGGTCGTCGACGGGTGGGTAACGTAGTCCTAATTTTTCTTCTCTCTTTAACATAATCATCTCCAGCTCAGCTCGGCGATTAATTTATAATCGAATCCCGATGTCTCTCCGCCCACAACGAGTCTTTTTTCTCCTCCGACTCCGTCTTTCCTTTTTTTTTCTCGATCAAATCACCGAACGATTGCAAACTCTTTCCTTCGACCGCGACAAAGTCCACCTGTTTGACTTTCTGACCATATAATCACCGTCCCGATGTGCCATGCGGTGTGATCAAGATGTAATTTATGCCTCGATTTATGCCGCAGATACGCCACTTTCAATGACAAACGATTCGACGATTCAAGTGTACTTTCATATACATTACGATTGAGGTCCATTTTTTCTCTCCCACGATTCTGGTTGAGCGAGTTGCGTTGCGGATACTGGAAAAATGTGCCTTACGGTGGTCAAATGAAAGTAGTACCAACTCGTATCCAAAAGTTTTTCCTCAATTCATTATAGGGATGCAGAGAGGGGTTGTGAAAAACTGCGCGCAAACATTATTTTTACGTCCGAATTAACGTGGTAGCAAGTTGAAAATTTTCTAAATGCAGGGGGGGGGGTTATAATTTTTACAACTTATTTCCGCGTCAGCGTCAAACTCGAGTCGCTCCCTCGACGCTCGGTGATGTTGAGCAGCTGAGCACATTTTTTTTTCTGCCATCTTTCCCTTGCTGTCTCCAAGGATGAGGAAAAAAAAAAAAAAAAAAAAACAGGTCAGCAGAGAGAGCAGTGGGTAAATTTAATCCCGACCAATTACGAGGGTCGCCGATGAGGAGCGAGGAAAATCGCAAACTGCTGAGCGTCGACTGGCGGAAAAACGAGTGTCAACTTTTACCCCACCCTCGCGCGGAAAGACAGAAGAAGAAAAAAAAAAAAAAAAAACTGTCTCCATTCTAGTTTTTCTTCCCCCGCGGTGGATTCGCTCATCCGGTTGGGACGTCGCTTCGTTTATGGCTTACCCGAGAAATGCGCACAAGCTGTGATGAAATTTTTACCGCTCGCTACACGAGATGCACAAATCTTTAAATATACCATTATAACGACTCCAACCAACGATCAACTGGTTTTTTTTTTTTAAACTTAAATTTCACGCTTTCCCCCCAATCTTGACGTTCATTTCTCGCGTGGAAAAAAAAAAGAGTGTAAACTCCTCGGTGGAGGCCACTTTGATGATTCATCGCTCGATCCGGCTATAGATGGTCCCGATACATGTCGAGCAGACGAGCAAGCGAGCTTCAACTGGCGATCTCTTAAACAGTAAACACGGCGAGAAGGAAAAGTTAGGAAGCACAAGGGGGTTTGACTCTGTGTAGCCCCATCGGCTACTACTACTGTTGTCCCACTAGCTATAGGGTGCGCGTATACGTACCAAGAGGAAGCAGGCGGTGGTGGCGGACGGCTAGCTGGGCAATCGAGTTCAAGAGTTTGCAGCTCGCAAAGCTCCACGAGGGGCACGAACGGGAGGGGGCAATAAGATGACTACTGCGTGCACCACCTGCTCCCAAGTGCTATAAGACCTCCTTCCTTCCCTCCAACGTATATTCCTTTTCTTTTTCTTCTTCTTCTTCTTCTTCTTCTTCTTCTTTTGGGCCCTACTTACTCTCTGGATTTTATTCCTACGTGAAACCAAAATTTGGCTGTCGGCAGCTCAGATGGATCTTCGCGCGAACGGCTCGGGCGTGTTTTATTAACGGCTCTGCCAAGTTTTTCCCGTGGCAAAGTTCGAGGTTTAATAAGACGGCGCTAATTCGACGTTTGCATGGCTCGTATCGCCGGCCCGCGATTTCGCGGGGGAATTTAATTAGCGGGAGACGCACCTCCGAAGAATTTTCAATCCGCGATCGGGCTGAAGATGAACATTTTCCCCGCTCGCCCTTTGGACTCGAGTCCTCCCCCCCCCCCCCCCAAAGGCTAATTGACGGCAAAGCAGAGCGAAAAATGCACGCGGGGATTCGCAAACCTCGTACGTTAATTAAAATATTTTCGCACTCCAATTATTTCTCTCACGGCAAAAATGCGTGCACGTACACGTGCTCAGAGAGAGGCTCTCGGCAGACCTACTTTCATCACTTTTCCGGCACCGGGTCGTTTTATTTTCGCGACAAACAACAGCGGCAACAGCTCAAGGCAACTTTTCCTCCTGCTCTAGTGGCTTTTCCACTGCAGGCTATACAGCAGCTGCTGATACCGCGGCGTCGCAGAGACATTTCTACTTTTTCCGACTTTTTCCATGTTCACCTCCCAAAGCTCGGTTTTTTTTTTTTTTTTTTTTTTTTTTTCTTAACCCCCCGACAACGTTCGCTATCGCCAAACTGTTATCGTGGTACACACAATCCTCCTCCTTTCCCTGCCAGGGATGTTCGCCTTTGTCGTCCGTCCGGGAAGGTGGAAGCGGCTCTCGTGGCTCGATGCGATGAAAATTCTCTAGATCGCGAGACAACACCTGCGCGATAACCGAATGCTTAGTTAGAAGCTGTCCCTGAGCAATGCGATTCTTTCCACTCGCGCGTCGAGTTTTTTTCCTTCCTCGCGTTGTCGTTATCTCCTTCCTTTTTCCTCGTCATCCGCATTGCGGCAGCACCGGCGAAGCAGCCGTCAGGAGGAATCTCGTTCCGAATCGACGGCTCTTCCTTTTTTTTTATTCCTTTCTTTCCTTCCGTGTGCCTATTTTCTTTTTATATCTTGCGCTTTCACCGAAACGAGGATCAATTTTTGCGGCTCGCGTTTAATGAAATTCCGCGTTTGTCTGTTTCTTTTTCTTCTGTCTTTTTCACTCGTACTCCGGATATAGGTCGAAATTAGCCCTTGCTTGGATGAGGGTCCAACTATTTTAGTTCAGTGCGGTTGTTTCAGGGAATCGCGCGGTGTGGGAAACGTCATTTGAAGGTAATGTACGATCATACAATTAGGGGACGATGCGGAATCTCGTGAGCAAAGTGTCGGTCAATAATTCACGAAGACATGAACATTGGCAAACGCGAGTGGCGCATCGGAAGGGGCCATCGCGCGATTATACCCGACCCCCTTGTGTTTGCTCTTCCGAAAAGGGGGCCAAAAGACACGCCGGCGTGTACGGCTGAAAAGCCGCAGCCTCGCAATTAATATTACAGCGCGCCATCAATAATCGATGAGCGGTGCTTCTCGGTGGTGGTGCAACCGCGTCTGTAATAAAGTTTTCGAGTGCATTGCCCAGCATCCTTGCAGCCCTCGCAATGTGCATCGTATATAGGTGTTTATACTCGTACACACAGGAAGAGGGAAAGATCGTATCGCGGGAGTGTAAGCGTCGGCTGGTAATATATTCGGCAACGAACGAGGCTGTTCTCCCTTTATTATAACGCGCCGCATAAGCGGATCGTGCCAGTGCAGTCTCGTAAAATGGAGAGATGGACACAAAGCAAAGTACGTACGGCGGATACCACATAGTTCGCGAGGGAACCGTATATCGTAAGCTATTTTCCCCCTTTTTTCGATCTCGATTTTACGTCGAAAGGTTGAATTTACGACTCTCTCTTGGTGGAGGGGTGGAAAAAAGAAAATTCGGACACGCTTTTTCTAATGCGGATGACGCGGACGAATAAAAGTAAACAGGGTGCAGATTGCACACTCCCTATATACTACGATGCCGCTCAGACGCGTGTCTCGGGAGCGTTGGTGCATATATATATATATATATGTATGAGCTTTCTACGTGGGTTGGGGTCAATCGAGCAAATAATCGGCTCATGAGCTGATGTGACACACAGCTGCGAAATGTGTGGCTCGGTGCTATTAAGTTTATTTATCATTCGTGTCAAGATAATCATTCTGAAATGCAGAGGATTTAATGCTTTGATTAAAACGTTTTTAGGTGCTTCTCGTGGGAAACAGCTTTTTTTCCCTCTGTTTATTTCGTTACTCTATTTTTTCCATCTCATCGTTTGATCATTATTATTTTTTACGCACATCATAGTCAAGTTTTTTTTTGCAAACAATGGTTGTTTGGTTTTACTGCTACAATAATGTATTAAGTAAAAAAAAACATGTTACACAAAATTTATACTATACATAACGATAAATTTTACACTTTCAATCTTATGTTTCATTTGTTTAAAATCAAAGTAGCACATGTTACATAAAAAAAACTGTTTGTTAAAAATAGTAATACGTAAAGAGCATACAGTATTAATTTTATGTGATCAAATACAATTCGTAGGTAAATTAATTAAAAAATGAAAATAATTAAATTAATAATTCAATTTTCATTGACATCATTCACATATATTCATATTTAATTTATCATAATTTATTTCGTTTTTTTTTCTTTTAATTGACATTTTTCTTTTCTTTATTTATTCATCCTCTTTTTTTATGTCCAATGATAAATCTCTAATAATCTAGCCTTTATTTCACAGACGGCAAAATCGACTCATCTATTTTCAAAGCAAAAGCACAAGTCAACGAACATGTCTTCGCGAAAATGCAGCTCTTCCAGTCTTAAGACCACTTCCCTCATTTTATTCCGTGTGCAAATGCTTGTGACCTGAATTTTAAAAAAATGAGATAAACAACATCCCTAAGCAACGTCAAAAAAAAAAAAAAAAAAAAAAAAAAAAGTCGAATCCAAAAACGCTTCCACCAATAGTTTATTTTATTATTTTCTGTTGAGCTATGATTTCTTATGATTTATATATGTTTTTGTTACAGGGGTCCCGCGAACATTTTCGACTAGGCCTTTCCGAGGAGGTTGGTTCGTTTGTTTGGTTTGCAAAAATTAGGATTAGATCTGTAGCCTTTTTTTTCTCTTCGCCCGTATATATTCTCTCCTAACGCTTTTTTCTTCTTATTCTTGCCACAATAATATACATTTTTTTTCAATCTTATATTCATGATACCTACAGATTATATATTATCTGCTAGCTGTTTTCACAAGCCTAATATGTCTGCATATGTGTAACAATGCATATATTATATGCATACATATACGTTTTCTGTACATTATATCTTTCTATATATTATGTATTTACAAAAACTAACCTCACTTACTTAACTATATATTAAAAACCTAACAAGTAAACCTCACAGATTGAAAAACGCCTCGTATCGCTCGTCTGTATACCACTAGCCTAACAAACATATATACTTAAGCCTATATGATGATTTACATTATTTGGTTATTTATCAATACTAACAATTAACTATAACTCTATACCATTATGACAATAATAATTATTATTATATTTAATTTGTTATTTTATTATTTATTATAGTTTTAAGTATTTTATTATTTTATCATATAATTTATTACATTTTCATGTTTTTTCCTATACACATGTCTCGATCTTTTCCAACAATATCCATTCAGCGAAACACTTACCACTTTGCCATATAATTATTCCGTACTTCGTATCATCAAAACCACTTTCCATTATCTTCCTCGACAACAGCCCCACATATCGAATCATATACAAATATATAGCGTAACACATAATATAACGTTTACGCCAGCTTTTATGTATATATAAACACCATAAACAATGACTTACTATATTGATACTTTTTATACCCGATGATACAAAATATTATGTGTATACCATAAACGTAAATTTATACATCCGTATATGCATATGCCATAAGTATTAGTAGCACTTGAGTGTAACCCCTATGTACATGCGACCCATATGTTTGACTAAAGCTATTTGTATATCTATTGAAACTGCAACTAAACGACTTCTCTCTCTCTCTCTTTTTTTTTTCTTGTTCCGTTCGCTCGTTCCTGTGTTGTTTATTACCATAATACATGTACGACCTGTAGCAGCAACCCCGACCGTATGCGGAGCAGCAAGATTTGTTCACTTTTGGCGATTAGATCGCTTCCTTCTCTATACAGTTACAGCTATTATTTTTAAATTTTCCAATTTTTTCCACCTCCTTCTCTTTGTTCTCTAGTAGCTGTGTACCTCCTACTAGTGTTGCTGTTATCATTACTATACCACTGCTGCTGCTATTACAATACTATTACTCTGTTTCTTGTTTGTCGACGAGATCGCTGGTACGAAAATTACTACCTGTAAACAGCTCTCTCTCTCTCTCTCTCTCTCTCTCTCTCTCTCTGTAATACGAGCTTGCATTGCACACTCCACACGACCCATTAGACGCGCAGCGAGAGACAAATATTATTATACATATATTGTACAAGTACACACGTTGATGCGCTAATCTTTGGTCATCGTCGAGAGCAGCCCATGTACATATGCATATTGTTATTATTATACTATTACTCTATAACATACGTGTATACATACATATTGTATACTTGTACAGCTTACACATTAGTCTATCTATCGATGTTTAGATGTGTGAAATTCATTGTCGTGCGCTGTGTTGATCCTCCTTGTATGCACACACACGCACACACACCTGTTACCCTAAAATATGTGTGCACTTGATATGATATAGTGATGATAAATTGTGTATTTGTAAAAGTATATATTTATTTAGAAGAAGAAATAAAACCACGAAACACAATAATATATCAGTTGAGAGAAGGAATCTCTGCGAGTAAAGGATTGGTAAGCCTTTGAAGCAGCGCGCGTTAAATAACGTGCGATCAATTAATGCTTTCGCGCCCTCGAGCACGTCAGGATTTTTCGAAAAAAAAGCTTTTTTTTTTTGTTCAGCTACGTAATTTTAATTACCAATAGAGCAGCATTTTAGTTGGACCCCCTCCCCTTTGGCACAAAAACCGCGGCCCTTTCAAAGCAAAAGGTCGGGATAAGAGGAAGAAAAAAAATAGAGAAGCTCATACCACTGCGGCTCTCGAGCTGAGCGCGTATACTTTTTTCACATACATACACGGACGGGCACGTAATGCGCTTTTAAAGTGACAAATTAAAAGCACGACAAGTACGCTCTTCTGTACACATATACATTACGCGCAGCCATACACATGTATACATGTATGATGGAAGCCGTGTTATTTGTACGCTAGTTTTTCTTTTTCGGTATATATGCATATATATAATATGTACGGTAGGCGAGTGCGAAGGATTGAAAAAAGCCTCATTTACCGCAGCTATGTATAGCTACGCCTCTCCTCGACCGCGAATGAATGCCGGAGAGCCGAGGTGGTAATGGTTACCCGGTGAGATGTGGGGGCGCCAAGTTTTACCCCGCAAAACCAATGTTTGACTTGGCCAAGTTAAATTCCACGGGCTCCTGATAAAAAAAGTCACGCGCGAATAATACAGCGGTATGGGGTATAACTTTTATGTCACTCAACCGGAATTCCGTATGTGGACATTCAGATGAGCTTTACATTTTCGACTCGCTATAGGGGGGTGGCTTTATCCTATATACACGCTGTGCAGATATCTCTTGCGTATACAGCCAGTCGATACGGCTTCTTCTTTTTTTTTTTTTTTTTTTTTTTTTTTTGCAAGGTAGGGAAGCAAGAAAGAGCTCCATTATCGGGGTTTACACAGAGAGTCGACCTACGCGAAAAGACATCGTAGCCATCGAACCGAGACTATCTTACCTTGTAGCCTACTCGGACGCAGAAGAGAGGGAGTCCGGGTTGAATTGAAATATGTATATAGCCATTGTGAGCGGGGCAGTGGCCGAGTTTAACGTTTCGAAGGGGAAAATCAATGGAAGCTGCGCCGGCCAAGTACCAAACGGGGTGAAATTGACATCAGTTTCGGGTTAACGGCAAAGTCCGAATGTACCGGCCACAGCTGCATATTAAAGCGCTGGCCGGCGGATTTGGGGCGAGGCTCAGCCGGGCTTTGAATGTCTCGAGTCGTCCTCGTCCCGACTGTGCTTTTACTTTAACTTTTATTTTTTCTCGCCCACAGACGCTTGGCTTTTCTCGTTCAGCTCGACTGTTCGCGCTGTAATTTTCTAGCTCCCCATGTTATCTACAGCCGCAGCCGAGCCTTTTGGTACAATAAAGTCTCAAACGCGAATCCGTATGTACAACCGCACTCGGGGATCAACAAGTCTCCAACGTTTTATTACCCGACCTACATTTTATTACATAAATATAGTACGTACATGTGTGGGCAAGGGGCAAAAATAACCCCGACCCACTTTCGGTTATCCTGCCAAAAGTATAAGGATGATACACAACATTTGTTTAGCTGAGAACTTTGTACGCTATCCGCATCGAGGACGGGGATTTTCCCTCAACGGGAGTAGCATATACATGTACTGTTGTAATCCAAACGCGCGGGAATAAGTGCTTTTCCGCGTACGCGAAAGTTTTTAATCATCCAAATATTTATTCGCTCGCCCGCGCCGTCAATGAGCATCTGCACCTTGGAAGCTCCTCGACTGTTTGGCCAAAGTTAACATCGCACCCCCGAAATCATATATATATATATATGCATGATGGTCCAGGGGCCCATTCTATTTTTCTTTCGGACAACCACAGCCGGGGCTCTCTGGCTCGTATTATTCGGTGCTTTGTAAAAGCCCGGAGTGCCCCTTCCACTCGTAACTGGGTACAAACCCATTTAGCTACCCTTCTCGGTAACCAAAGTGCGCATCGGGAGCCATGAAAATCTTCGAGTGTCCGATTCGCGTTTCACCGAGCATTGTTTTGTCTCTTGTGTAATGAGGATCGCAATTTTGTTCATACCGGTGTGACGTATGTAGGGTACACGCTACGAAAGACCCCGCCTTACTTCCACCGATGATATTTTAAAAGAGAAAATGTATCTCCTTCACGCGCGAAAAAAGCTGAATTCCAAGGTAACCTCGCTACAGCGTATATATAAGTTGCCTTGTATATGTATTCCCCCCTCGCACTTATACCTGCCGCGAGCGCTGAAGTGTGGCAGGTGCGGGTGTGCCCCTTCGCAAATTAACGAGATCTACCTTATTCACGAGTTTACCCCGCGAATTTCATCCCCGAGCTGTCTTAGAGAGGAACTCGAATTTATTCATCCGTTTCAACGCGACGTGCAGATGTACGTAGCGTAACTCGCGGGTATGATATATTGTGTATAGGTGGTATACTTACCTTTCACCCTCCGACTGAGAAGAATAATTGCGAGCAAAACTCTCCGTCTCTCCTGCGTATCTTTTAGGGGTAAGTACATGTTATACGTACAATATGACCATCACATTTACGATGACAAGATACTTGTATATGAAATTGTGCTGCTGCCGTGCACCTGCGTTTTGGAGTACAGGTACATATGAATATGCCTTTCTTGTTTCGGATCATTTTAATAAATAATATTTTATTGTTGTTGGGCGATTTCATACATCCGCTAAAGCGACAGACTTACGGGATAGCGGAGGAAGTGCAACTCGACTCGTATACAGTATATAGTTGTCGTCGTAGTCGCTACTAGTTCTTCCTTCCTTCCTTCCTTCCTTCCTCGAAGAAACTGCAGTGTCTCATCCTCTGCCTTCCCCACCCACACACACACACTCACGGGTATAGTCACCAGCTCTACCAAGTAAGACGACAGACAGACGCGGCTCTCAACTTTCTCGATGAAAACCGAATTACCGAGTTTCGGAGCTACCTCCTCGTGTTCTCCGATGCCGTTCCCGCACCATACGAATTATCGTGTGGATCCCACATGCACGCGAACGCGTGTACATATATAACGGGGGTGTATAGTATATTATACAGCCTTCGGAGCGCGGTGTGGCGTATAACGCCGCGTTGCGTCACCCCTTACAGGTACTCATCTGCCATGCACCGTGGACTGCATATAATTATACCCCCCTCGAGTATATATCTTAAGGGGGTGGCAAAGCTTTTTTTCAGGGGCCAGCTAGTTGGGGTTACGGCATTGAACTCGTAATGAGCTCTCGCGTAGGTCCGAATGTTTGGCTTTTTTTTTTTTGGGCACTGTATACGTGAATTTGGGTAATACCCGAGAGTCGCGAATAAAATTCCAAAGATCGATCGCGCCGGAGCGGAGAGTTTCGTTGGGGCCGATTAATTAACGTATATCGATTTCATTATTTGGTGACCTCGTTTCTTTACCTTTGTCGGGGACCGAACAGTTTCGTCCAGGAGTACACGGGGGGAAAAGAAAAAAAAAACATATATCAGCAAGAAAAAAAGCTTTACGTGGTGTATTGGTTCGGGAAACTCTATAATTGCAGGGTGTAATGACAGAGTTGAGCGAGTACGGTTTTCCCGGAAAGCGTGACCTCTTGATCGATGTGTCTATATTAGCTCAACAACAACAAGCTCGTTAAAACCCATCAAGTTTTCCCCTGGCGTTCTTCGTCCTTCCTCCGAGTAACCGCCACTGTTTTTGTTTTGCAATCCCTCGCGCGAACGCGAAGAGCTTTTCTCCCTCGCCTCCCCCACGAAAGGAGAGGGATTTGATTAATCTGTGAGGTGGAGCTTGATTGCGATTGATTTCAGGCCCGGCTACCTTTTCTCGACCCCCTCTCCAGCTCGGCTGTTTATCTTCCCCCGAAAACGAAATTGGAATTCGAGGTGTAGCGCTGCCCTTTCGATTTTTGATTGCAATCCATTAATTGAATCGCTTCGAAAAACAGTACGAGGAAGCAGTCCGGAGTTGACTTCTGTGTTTATAATACGTAGGCTTTAATGTTTTCATTTTCGATCCGAGCCACGAAAAATCCGCGAGCTTTCGCATTGCCTGCGTAACGCCGAGCATGTATGGTGATTAAATTGAATTTTTGTTTTTCCAAGTATCCTTAATTGCACGAGCCTGGAAGGATGGAAAACATAGCGATCCATCTTCTTTAAACGTATATAGTCTTCAAGCTCGTAGCCTGGTTTCGTGCTTCTTTACCTCGAGGTCCAGCTTCCCTTTTTTTTCCCCTCGTGCTCGAAAGCGCTAAGCGCGTACGCGAAATTTCAACGCGTATACAGAGAGAGGGGGTTGGGGGTGCAGGTCCATGGGTCCTCCACCTTTACCCTGCACCTCTCCGAACGGGCACATCGAGAGTAGAGTAGAGGAGGAGGGTTGGGTACGAGGGGCACCGACTGGTTTCCGAGTTCCACAAGCAAATACGTGATTTCATTTGCGATACGGGCTCTCGCGCCCGCCTCGCGATCCTCGTCCACCCTTTGCCCCCTTGTGTGTATCGCGTCCACTTGCAAATATGCGGCGCACCCCCCCTCCTCCCCCTTCTGATGCTTTACCGCTATCTGTCTGACTGTGTGTGTGTGTGTGTGCTCGCGCGTTCACCGGCCCATACGAACGGTATTCCGCCGGAGTTGCCAAAAGCATTCCGGGGAAAAGGAAAGCCAACTACCCTCTTTGCTCTCTCTCTCTCTCTCTCTTTTGCAAGGACGACGACACGTGTCCGCTGAGCGAAACGTCATTCCCCGCGTCTACGGCATTTCATAGTTGTTTGCCGAACTCTGCGGGACTGTACACTTCTTGTTTTTTTTTTCCCCCTCGTCATGTACAATGTAGATCGTTCTTACACATTTTTGGTCTCCCGCAGTGATTTTTATTTGACTCTGTATATAGGGGTAAGCTCTGCAGTGATGGTGGTAAAAGATGTTTGCTCGAGAGTTGCCCCGTTTTCTCTACAGATAAATGGATTTGAAAGTTGACTAAATACGAAAAAAAAAAAAAAAAATACAGAATGACTTTGGATTCTTTGTGCTTGGATGTACCGTTTGGACGTTGAAACTCAAAGTGAAATTAAAAAAAGCCCATCGTTGTTCACCAACAAGTTCGAGCTTCAACAACGACCCTCCACTCCTCCGTAGGTTGCTTTAACTGCATTACGCGAGTTAGCAGTGGAATTTCGTTCTCTCGGGAGAGCCATTGTCGGGTCGTCCTCTTCTTTAGCTCCGCGAATATCCGCGGGAGCGAAACGAAAGCAAGAGCCAACTTCTCCGGGGTCTTGCAGTTATTTCACATGCGTTATAATAAAAACATAGCTTCCGGTCTGTACCCATAATGACGATCGAATCACACGCGTTTCAAGTAAAATTTTTCCTTTTATTGCCCTCTCCCTATAACTTTTGTGATTTGTTCATACGAGCTCACGTAAACGGTGTACCCATGGTATATACGTAATACAATATTTACTCTCACGCTTTGCGGTGCCGTAAAATTCGGATGAGCTTTCGAAACGGGAAAATATCCGAAGCACCAAAAATGCATCCGATGTATACAAAACACAAAGCGAAAGCCGGGATGCTCGAGCGCGCTTCCGAGGCAGATGGAAATTAATAACTTTGACGCGCGAATAATTTGGATGATCCGATATGCGCGTCGCGGCTAAACAATGCCGGAGCAAATATACATATATACATATATACGTGTACTGGTGCACGTCATCGGCTCGCGTTTGTTTACGAGCCATTTGAATCGCTGTTATCATCGCAAACTATGTCTCTCTCCTGCGATGATAACAGCGACAATGGCATAACGCCAATAAAGCCCAGGGAGTACAAAAACCGATGAGCCGGTGTTGGTCGTAAAACTTGGAGTGCAAGTCTCGTCGGCGACGGCATTACGGGAGAAAACGAGGAGTACACAAGTGGGAGAGAAAGTGACCCGCGAGAGAGGGATTACAGGAAGCTCCTCCTCCTCTTCCATATACCTCCTTTCTCCGGTTCGACGTCGGGAAAAGTATTTTCCTCGGAATGCGCGGCTCGTAATTGGCGACCGAGCATTACCATAACAATGATCCATATACACCTCTTCCCTCCACCCCGATGTAGATACACCGCGAGTGCCGCGTAACGGCGTCGTTGGAATTTTCGCGTATAAGCTGGTGTTTATTCTCGCGTCGGCTTTTGTCAGAATTTTTTTTTTCAACTTTCTGGTGACCATAATTTTTTTTCCCTCCAACCAATCGAGTTTTACGCTTGGTACAGGTTTACCTGCAACTCGTTTTCAATCGATGAGTGTTTTTGAAAAAAAAAAACTTCACCATCCCAAAATCGTTTTGTAAGTATATATAGTGTGCTTACTTCAAGTTTATTCAAATGAAAAAATATGGCAAAACCCATTATTGTGAAGAACAACGAGGTTCATCCATCACCGCGAGTTGTAAAAGCGTAAAATAATAATTAACAATAACAATTATAATTGAAGGTAACACCGATAAACAGACAGCTGCGCTTGGATTATATATATATATATATATTATAGACGTGTGGGCATGTACAGCTACGGGCGTCGGACGTGCGCCCGGCAGTTTCGGAACGTACGAGGAGAGAATGACGTTTGGTAAGCCGAGGGGTGGAGAGGAGGGGGAGTTTGACGTCGGGCCTCTGCATTATCCACGTCTTTTGTGCCACCGGACGCGCAAACCCTTAAACAACCGGGCAGTGCGGTACAACGCCCCGACGGGAGGCATTGTCGGTCACCCTTCGGCACTGTATACGCACCGTGGATCCTTTGATTTTCATTGGCACGCGTTAACGCAGCGAGGCTGGCTTCCCACACCGGCTGCTGCTCATTTCTCGGAATAGCGCCTGGGGACGAGTCGGCGTAAACGAGAATAAAACGCGTTTGGCGTCCGCAGATGGTGTGTTGGGAATTACTTTTTTTTTTTTTTTTTTTTTTTTTTTTTTTTTTTTTCGGCCTCCATACTCTCGTTGCGCAAACTAAACTATTTGACGTCTATTCAAGATTTTTTACTAATGGTCATCGTACAATCGTTACATGGCCTTATAAGCTACTAGCTGCTTAACTTGATGCGCACAGTAGGATTTCCAATATCTTGTGTTTATACTCGAAATTGTTGGTCCTGATTCGCTTATTTTTTTCACAAAACTCCTTTTAATTTACATTTACGGCACTGATGGTAATAAAACATAGTGGATGTATGTATGTGTACTTCATAGGATGCTGTATATGCTTCAATTTTCCACCGAAACAGCTCGTGCTGGCGCTTTGAAGGATAGACACGTATAAAAGCGCGGAAGAGGCGCGACCCTTGTTTTTTTCACCCCTTCATATGAGCGTGTGAGCGTGTGTTACTCTTTTTTTTTTTTTTTTTTTTTTTTTTTTTTTTTTTTTTTCCTCTTCCTATTCAGAAATCTAGCTCAACGGAGCGAGAAAAACATTGCTCTCATTTGCGCGGGATCCAAGCTCTTATGCAGCCTCCTTTCGCTTCCTCTCTTCTTGATTCAAATACCCCCCATTTTTTTTTTTCTTTCGCGTGCGTGAAAAGTAAGGGTCCTTTTCTTCAAATGGCTCAAGGGTCTCTGTTTGACGTGGGGTTTTTCAGGACACGAGTGCCAGCTGTCATAAATGCCAGCTTGTTACGCGACTAGATAATAATTCGGTCTTTTACTGCGTAAGGGATAAAAAATAACGAGCTAAATGCTCACGACTTCTCATGTTTGCGCTTAAAAATTAAGTTTTGATAAATTAAGCGAAAAAAAAAAAAAAAAAAAAAAAAAAAAAAAAAAAAAAAAAAACAATTCAATCGTCGAGCCGTGTACCGCATTGTTGAATCTACAATTGGTACGGGTGTCAATGCACGCACACACATCAAAGAGGTAGAAGGACCGGGATGATTTTTCGGCAGCTGCTTTACTTTGGCTCCACCCCTGCATCCGGGTTCCCCGATCCCTTTTGTCGCGCTCCAGAGTATCTCTCTCCCTCCGACTCCCAATGCGTCTCTCACTGCACAGGTTATGCGCGTAATCGTCGGCTTTGCTAACGATGCGCCAACAGCTCCCGGTGGTGTATGGCATCTCTTTACCTCTCCTTCTCTTCACGCAGCTGATTTTCAGCTTAATCAGGCCAAAGGGGGGATCGCATGTAAATTAGAGGGCGCACAAGAGCATTAACTCGGGGAGTAAGGTGTATTGTGCTAAATGATTTATCTCTCGTTTACTTTTACTTTTGCGGAACATTCGGTAGAACGGGGATCGCATGCATGACCTGGCATCCCGTTACCCTTAACATTCGTGTATATACATCAATGCACCCCATCAAGAGCTAGAAGTTTATCGTCAGAACAGTGCTGTTGCCTCCATAACTTGGATATCCCGAGGTCAATGGAGGGGGGGGGGTGGTGTAGAGAGCCGAGGGCTTATCACCAAATCAGGACCAAATCAATCCCCAACAGTATAGGCGCTGGCGCACTCAAACTAATCCGGAGAGCATCAGCTGCGCGAGCCGTGCAAACAGCCGTAAAGACCTATACCTATACCAACAATGCGATACACACCCTGGATGCATATATATATATATGTATACACACACTCATCAGTTGTATATTGGTGGTACAATGGAGGCACGGCAAACTATGGCGCACAACCAAAGCTCGTGTGGAGGAAAATATGCTGGGAGAGAAACGAAGATCCCTCCTAATCAAAGGAGAAAAGTTGCTCCCTCGCCCTAATACACGCCCACTGTATTTGTGCACCATTAAGGTATATTTTCCCTTGTGTATATGTATATATACAGGCTGGGCCCTACATATATAGTATATTGTATATAGCGCGCGCAGAGTTTGGCTTTATAGGGAGCTTCTTCTCCCGCCTTCCTTGGTCTTCCTTTCTCTATTAGGACAAGGAAGTAGCAACCGAGGCCCCGGAGTAGGTACAGGGGACAAAGCTGTCAGGTATATACCTACCCATGCCAGCCTGGAGCTGGAGAAGAAGGAAAAATTAGAGAGAGGACAAAGTAATTCGGGAGAAAGAGAGAGCCACTAGCACCTCATTGTATATATAGCTGTGGAGTGGTGCGATCGGGCTTAAGGAGAGCCAAAGTTACACAACTGCCTTTCTCTCTCTTGCAGTGCTACATTCGTATATACATACCATAGGCGCACCACGTATGACCTATGTTATATGGATACATCGGTGGAGGCAGTCTTATCCCGGCCCGTAAATCGGCCCTCTCCTCCTATGCACTCGTATGTGTGTGAGCAGGGCAGCCCAGAGACCGAGATTTGCCGGAACGCCTTAACGAAAAGTAATGTCGCGCGCCTCTGCTCCTTCTTATTTTTTGTCGCCCCTAGAACTACTTATACTTACTTCTTTCACACCCAATACATACGTCTCTTTTGGCTCTCCTCCCTTTATACCTTTCCACGAATGTATATATACTCATGTATAATATCGGTAATCGATTGCCCGTAAAATTCCTGTGCATCAAGTAGTTTCGTAACGTGCCCCCTCGCTCTCTCATTGCTTGATTTTCCGAGAGATTCGATTACCGATATATACATTGTCTTTGATCCAGCCTTGTCTGATGGAACTCTGCTGCAGCCTCGGGCCATGCGGTGTCTTCCCGATGCCATGGCAGTGTGCTGCATTACTCAGTTTCATAAGTATTATCCCTATCTCGCTTACCTCTGATAACGCCACGACGACGGTCACTTGCATGTCACGCCAAGTTTCGCTCGACTTGCTTCTTATACTTCCAACTAAATCACGGTATATATATATTGTACTCTGTGTAATTATCGTAGCAAAAGGAGCAGATCGGGAGTGAGAGATTTTTTTAATCATCAATGCCAAGGATGATGAATAATAATAGGTAGCCCGTGTGGCAGAAGCATCGAGTATAGATCCAGACCGAGTCGGAAAGAGGCTCGTTGTATGATACATTTATTTGACAGTCAAAGTCATCATTTGGTGATTCTGGTCTTCCTTATCCACTCCGTGACTGCTCCACGAGGATCCCCTTCAAAAGAGCACGGGTCAATATTTTGGCCCTCGCTTTTTCCACCAAAGTTTTTCCTGTGGTACTTTTCATCTTGATTCAGTCAAATCTCCAGTTGCCGCAGCCGATCGCTCGAAAAACGAGGGGGTGAAAGCTCGCAGTGGCCCAGCCGTGCATAGTCGATTTCGTACCTACATGCACCCCAAGCTGCACCTCGAACGCACTCGTGGGTCATTTAGAGACACCTACGGATACCAGTCGATGCCCCTCTCCCCCCCCCCCAGCCCCAAGCGCGGCGATACTAAATCAATTATTCTCCCGTCCAACCCCCTCCCCCCCACTGCTCGCGCACCGGCATTGTTAATAAATCACCGTTTTACAACTCTCTGATGCCGATGGCGCGTCGCACCGATACGACTACACATACACACTGGTACGGACTGGACGATCTCGCGTCCCATGAAATTTATCGTCCATTTTCGTCCCTCTACCTCCCGTATACGTGTACCGTCGCGCGACCGATTTTGGATACCGCGCGATGAAAGAGAGCCAAGCGTCGAGATAAAAGAGATGGAGCGCCCGTACGTGCCCCCCTCCCTCCCTGGGTTGTGTCCATGTACCGCACGTATAGTCGGGCTCTGTCGGCTCCTCCTGAGTTATATCGGCCAAGTACGTATATACATTTATAGGTGTAACGCATACGCGGATGAAATTGGTTTACTATACGTATACAACCCTGCCCCCTGCGCACAAGCGTGACACGCTAATACTCGTCGGATCGTTGGTATACAGGAGGAAAAAGTTACGAGTCACCCGCAGCTGGTATACTTATACATACGTACATCTGACGGGGATGAAGATGATGATCGTTTATTTCGATAAAGCGCGGGGGTTGTACTATATACCTATGCGCGCGTGTATAAATCTCGTCTTCCCCCACTCGGATCTTCGCCGCGTGTGTTTTTTTGTTGGCGATGTATTCGCGACTATGGGGTCTGGGACAGGGTATATAATATATATACGTACATGGAATCGATTTCGCGGTATCTTAATTAAAGTTAGCACGGGGGTACCGCCCGTCGAACTACCGGGGCTTAGCGGTGTAAGTAGCGCCCCGGGATTTCGCAGACGGGCTTGTTTGCCCTCGGGATGATGATTTATGTCTTCTTTCGAGGCCATATTATGTGTAGTCGTTGGGTATATTATTTGTTATTGTCGTTGTTTTTCTTGTGCTCGCGAAAACACACAAAAATAAAAATTTTTCCCGTGCAAATGAAATTTTTCGCAACCGTACAGGGGTATTGCTCCTCAAAGACCATCGACGGTCTATCGAACCGCACGCGCTTTCTACCTGAAGCCGGAAAAGTCGACCAAACTCGAAAGCCTTTGGTAACTTGATAGAATGCGCCGTCTCTCTGCTCCACTTTTCATTTTTGCGGTATGCTGTACGGAGATTTGAAAAAAAAAAAAAAAAAAAACCAAAACGCGAAGAAAGGGGGAAACAAACAAACAAGCGACAAAGGAGCCAGCCAAGCTCGCGTTGGTACGGAATCCACTGTATGTATACGCGCCGAGCTATGGAGACGGCCTATACAATCGTGTAAGCATACATATACACAGCGAAATGGCGCGCCAGCGTAAAAATAGAGGAACAAAGTACCATTACGTCGTCGTACCCGGCTCCGAATGTAGAAAGGAAGGGTTGGAGGGGGTGGAAGGGTATGCTTGTGTGGGGGAGGAAAAGGGCAGAGGGTTGGATTTTAATCCTAGGAAATAGCAATTTCCAGGCCAATTAGCGCGCGAAATATTGTGAAACAATGAGTCGCTGAGGCGCGCACAATGCGGACTCTGGCCTCGCTGGCGGGGGGGTCTGGCTGAAACTCGAAAGTCTTCGGTGGAAATAAAAGATGAAAAGCCAAACTTTCCGCGTGATTTTTTTTTTGTTTGCATTTCGTTTGTTTCAAGTTTTTCAACGCGCAATTCATGGTCTTCCATGGTTTTAACCAAATGTGGGTCGAATATTTACTTGACAATAAGCGATGAAATCAAATACATCACATTTTATATATAGCAATTCAATCCATAACCTATCTTTGTTACGTAGAAGGTTTAGTTCAGTTGGCAGATTATGATAGTCTACTCGCAAATTTCTTTTAAAAAAAAAAAAAAAAAAAAACTTGTTTTCTACTCTCTGTTGAAATCAGTGATAACTTTTTTTTGGCGAGTGTACCCGTACCCACAGCTTTGGAATTTCACCGTCGAAGTTGAAGAGTAATATTTCCTGTGATGCCGTTGCCGCAATACTCGCTGATTGACTTTTCGTCAAAGGGGGAGAAAAAAGAAGATTTTTCCTTTTTAAAGAACAAACCCACGCTGGTTTTTACACAGTGTGTATAGGTACTTTACCAAATTGAAAAAAAATCCACACGCACCAGCTGGAAAAAAAAAGAATAAAAAAATAGAAAAACGCTGCTTTATTCTCCTTTGGCCTCCCGTTACTGCTGTTTCGCCCAGTTTTATCAGAAAAAAATAAGTTACAAAGCAAGGACGACAGTGAACCAGAGGACAAAAAAAAAAAAAAAAAAAAGAAGCGCAGAAACGCGAGCGCGCGCTGAGACGGATAAGAGACCCCTACGCGGAATGCGTTTTTTTTTTTTTTTTTACTTCTCCCTCTATTTCCCGGACAAACAATCGCATGAGTATACACACCCACACGCGCCGAGTTGTCGTCGCATCTTTTTCATTCAGCTGCAGAGCTGGAGCAGAAACAAAAGAATCCCCGTGTAGGTACATCCCAGAGCGGAGCATACGAGGTGTATATGTACACATAAGAACGATAGGTCGAACGAAAAAGCTCGAGAGAGGAGGACATTGCAACGTTCCCTCGCTTCTCCCCTGCCCCTTTCCTTTCTTCTTGATAAGTATGGCGTGAAATCAATAGGCACGCGCTCGAGTGGCCGGGTAATTGTTGCGGATCCCTTTTTGCCCCCCTCCCCCTTCGAACCACATCTCTCTCTCTCTCTCTCTCTCTTATTTGAGCAATTACATCATCGTTAAAAGTGTAATTAGATGCGTCACGATTTCCATCGGCCATCCGCGTTGCATACAGTATATGCACTGAAACCAAATCGGGGGCGCTACTGTCCCTCAACATGCTACCACTGTATCAAGTGAGCACGCAGCCCATCTCTCGGGCTCCGGCTCAGTAGCTGAGCCGGAGGGAGCTGTATGAGTCTCGTTTGAGAGCAAATGCAGCACCGCCTCTTGAGCGTGTACGTAGGTCCTGTGGCCAGCATAAGCTTTGTTCCGAGAGTCGGGGTCGTAGCAGTGTGATGCAGAACGCCCGATATAGATATATATTCCTTATATAGGTATACGTCAACACTATACTTATAGCCAACGTGAAAGCCACTGGATGGTTTTAGTGAGAAGTGCACCTTTCTATTTTCTGATAGGTATTTAATTAATACTCAATTTAGCTGGTAGAGTGATGTATTTTTAATTTTGTCTTGTTGAATGTACAATCCTAATGGAAAGTCGAATAAAATACTTTGTGAACTATTACTCTAAGGCTCGTACTTATCCCATGTAACATAATACTTTTATTTGTGTTCCCAATATTTTTTTAAGATTATTTTTATCAATTCAAAAAGTTATCATTTAGAGTGTTTTGATAACGTTGAATAAAACACGCATTATTAAAAAATATGTTTTACTTTTTGTAAGTTCTACAAGTATTACAATACAATATTTCTGTGTGTGTATGTGTGTGTGTGTGTGCGTGCGCGCGCGTGTATGCCTATACACGTCTACACATTACATAAAGGACATTTATATAATAAAACAATGTTAGCGCACGATATTACTATATATGACCATTGCCCATTCTGTTGCCCTTGTGAACACAGTCCTTGGGTCGCGTTGTCGCGTAAGTACGCAACTCAGCAGCTGCTCCTTCCGTTCAGTGCAGTGACTGTACCATACTGACGTCTCTCGTGCGAACCACGAAACCGGCTCAGCCAGCGCTCCAGTTAGGCTTATTAGTAGTTCCGAAACGAGTGGTGCTACTCACGCGCCATCTACGGAACTGTAGTATTTCCGATTTAGTTTCAGTGTGTGTACATCTCACGTGGGCCTTTTTTTCCTTTGCATAACAGATCTCGTGTGGTGTAGCGGGTGTGTGTGTGAGTAAGCGCTAATTACGGATAATTAGCCGTGTAACGACGAAGGCAAATACGGTTAATGTATTATTTGAGCGTATTAATTAGAGCGTGAGCAAACGAGTGCGTGTATACATGCACACTTGCATATACCGTATTACGTAGTATAGATGTTCAATGAATCGTGATGTTTGCGCGAAAAATCAACAAACTCGAATGTTCACGTAATATATATTGTACATGCTCTTGTATGTGGTGTACATTAATGTAAAGAATTCTATATATATATATATATATATATATATATATATATATATATATATATACGTGTTGCTAACTTGAGAGATTGATTTCTTGACTCTTGTACCATTAACAAATTGAAATCGAAACCTTTGACGTGAGGTTTTTTTTTAACCATCCGCACATTAGTGAATTGTTGAATGGAGAGTGGTTTTGATTCACCAATGAATCGACACAATAGACAATTAGTTGTTCATCGATGAACCGAGTGAGTGTTGTAATCGACGATTGAATGTGAATGAAAATAATTTAAAAAAATCGCCAATAAGCCTCCAAGGAGTGGAAAATGGGGGGGAGCACGAATAGACCCGCAGAATAGCCAGATAGAATATTAAAGGGCCATATTCGGAGGGACAAGTTTGGTAGCGCGTCGCAGATTGGAAATAGGCGCTCTAATTGTTAATGCCAGTGCAACATGCCGTCGGCTTTGATGCTAATGCTAATGTCGACGCTAATAGCCGACGCCTCTCTCTCTCTCCGGATGCCTTCCTCCGAAACCAAACTAGCCTGCCATGCCTGTCGTTGATGCTGATGGCGATAGTGTATAGAGAAGCCATCCCCGATGCCCACGGGGGAGTGGTATAGTATACATCAGAGGGGCGCAAGCCCGGGCTAACGCTCGGATGGTAATTGATTGTAAGCAATTTCTATAATAATCCGACCGTAAGCCAATTAATCGGGCCTTGTATCGGGAAAACGGAAGGGCGGGTCGCTGTGGTATCCGCATAGAGAAGTGCCGTCTCCACCCTCTCCCTTTTGATGCTCACGGGGTGCGGTATCGCCGCGTAGCTCCCCTTGATTCGTGCTCGTTAAGTACTGGAAGATCGAAGATTCGGCCCTTTGAGGAGCTCCTGTGATTGTCGTACTTATGTCCTTATAAACATTTCGGAGTTTTGGATGAAAATTTAATGTCGATTTGAATGCACGTGCCTACGTCGAAATCTAAAGAAACCATAAATACTTTAAGCTTCGACTGATTAAAGCTGATAATGTTGATTCAGGTAACAAATTAAACATATCACTGCTCACTCAACCGTAATGGGATTCCAATTAAACTATACGATCTGATTGTAGTACTTGTCTTCTTTTACAGTTGTTGTAAATACATCACTTTCCAGAATAATAACAATCGCTCTTCGTATCCCGGAGACGTCGATGCGTATACAATTATTCCCGAGAGGAAGAACAATCCACGTCAAAAGTATCGAAACCCGTAGACGCGCCTAATAAGGCTTTCGGCAGGTGTATAACTATGCAGATGAAGGGCCACCGGGGGTGGGAGGGCAGCAGACCATTAAGCCCGCGTAAGCGAATTTTCAGGGCGAATCGCGCAAAGAATATCAATGGCGACTCTGGTGGTCCCGGGCACCTGCCGCTAATGAACGCGAGGCTTCCTTCTTCGGATGAAAAAAAAAAAAAAAAAAAAAAAAAAGGATCGAGGGTCCTAATGAATTTTCATGCAAACGATCGGAGATAGGGTTGTCTTGAATCAAAGTACGCACACACAACACTGCGCATTTGGCGCCCTACTCGCGACAAGTTGACACTGCTTGTCACCCCCCGCTTTTACTTCACCCAGACGACGAATCTTCCTCTCACTCGCTCGCATTTGCATAAACAGCGACGACTTAATCTCTATGCTAATAGACTATACTGATCTCTCTATCTGCGAGTCTCCGCTGCTGTCGAAAAGTAGTATCAAGCGTACGCTCACATGTACAGACGCAGCGTCAGTTTGTCTTCGAGATAAGCCCCTCTCGTCCCTGTACATCCCGTGTCGATGGGCTTGCAATCCCCTGGATACCGATGCCGGGAATGGTGTCGCTTCAAAATCGACGTTTAAACTTTTGCAGCTTTTTTCCTTCCAATCGTATACAGGAACTATAAGCTGGTCGATTATCATTTTTCTGCATGTAAACATGTCCACAGTGACATTTAAATTGCCGGTCAATCTATACATAAACATGAAGCGAAAATACGCCTTTATAGAATATGAGCAGAAGGGTATAATATAGTATGTATGGCGCGTCCTTGTAATTGATAATCGGAAAACGAGCAAAGGGGCAAAGGTCACTCGGGGACATAACGGAGGTTGCTTTGTGCATTTGTTTATAGGGTACTGGCGCGCATTAAAACGGCAAACGAAGGGTGGACGGATAACGTATATGTAACACACGAACGCGCCGATAGAAATTTCGGGGAGTCAGGATTATGCATTCAGAGCCCGGTGACGCTCGTATATTTCGGCAGGTCGGGTACCCGTGCAATGTAGGTATATACCCACTCGATAACCGATTTGGCCGCGTATGGAGGACATAAATATCTATGGCGGCCTAACTTTTGCCCCGCTTCCCACTTCCAGCAGCTTTTATGCAAATGAGCTGCGACCGTGTGTAGGCGCCTACACGCCCCACAGCGTAATGGTTAAGTGTGTAAATGCGGGTTGTGGACGCCCGCGAAAATTGAATAAAAAAAGGGGACAGAGTCCGGTTTTCGAGGATTACAGTCCGATGTGCGTGGAGTAGAATGTCCCGGGCTTGCATGGGTTTTTATTAGCGTCATTACTGCGTTCTCGTCGAAAATCCGATTATAACTCTGCAAGTGTCGCAGCTGTATTATTATTATTTACCTCGCTCTTTTCCACACGTGAAAGTCACGGAGGCGAGGGTGATTAATTAAAAAACGCGCGACCTTGTTTTTCGCTACAAATATTGTTGTACTCGCTCGTCAAATGCTAAACAGATTAGAGAGAGAGAGAGAGAGAGAGAGAAGCGTGGGGGAGGGCAAAAAAAAAAAAGATGGGTAATCTGCTTACTTCAATTCCGGGAATGTGTACGAATGAAATTTTCTACCGTAGAGTTTGCGTGATTATCACGCGGCCTGTTAAATTTCCGTGGATTTTGGATGCTTGCACGGGGCGAGAAAAAGCGGAGAGCTCCGCGCGTTTTGTGACGATCGGGGCGCGTTAATCCAATTATGTCGGCAAGTGCAAGGGCGTGAAAAGATATTTTTGTAGCGTTTCATTTGAAAAAACGAAAAAAAAAGTCCCTCTACATTATTTTTCTGCGATGCGATACAATTTCACCGTCACCCGATCGTTCGAGGAATCCACGCGCTCGTTCCACAGCAGTTGGAAAATAATAAACCCAACGGTAGGGAAAATCTCTTTCTTCGAGGGGGAAGTAGAAAAAACGAAGGGAAAGAGGAGAGCCCGGGCAACGCGGTGGCGCATAAAATTTCTCAAGATCGCGATCGCCGGGCGCGATAGGTGCAGGAGGAGGGGGAGTGGCTCGGGGGCTGCTCTGGGCGAAAAATTGATAACTTCATGCCACAGCTACCCTCCTTGGCTCGCTTAGCCAAGGGATGACGAGGGTGGGGGGGGGGAGGTAGAAAGACACGATAATTTGCCCCCTTACTTTGCACCCCCCTCCCTCCGTCCCTATCTCCCGGAAATTTATAGGTATATTATTATGAATTCCACTTCCACCTCCACGCGCTGCTATAATTTTCACGCCCGGCTATAGTGATAAAAACGGAGGGCGAAGCGCTGCGGTTTCGCTTCGATACGGCTGTTACTGCTGCTCTTGTTCGTTTTTCTTTGGTTTTATCTGGTTTTTTTTTTTTTTCTTCTTCTTTTTTTTCATTTTCTTTTCTACCTCGGTGCACCGCAGCAGATGAAATGCAAAAGAGGGGTAGGAGAACACCACCGGCGTGAAAACGGTTTCACGGGGATGGTTTTTATTAAAAAATTCAAATCGCCCCCACAAAGTATGATAATTATTTCCCAAGGTCCCGGGCGTTAAATCTCGTAATAAGGGCTGGTTTCGAAATGACACGCGGTACCCATACGAGATTTTTAATCCCAAAGCCGTGATTCCGTATTGGGAAAGAAAAAAAAAAAAAAAAAAAACACACGAGCTCTCCTTTTGTTTTGTCGCCCCGAACAAACAGCAGGTGGTACCCGGATTCGATTATTCCGAAAGCCGCGTCTTCGATATTAAAAACAGAGGGAAAACCACCCCACCGAGTCTTCGATTTCCAATGCGCCTTCCGCGATATTAATTGTCGCTCGGATCTGCATTTCGGGGGCGAAAATTTTTTTTTTCCGATTCTCGAGGCAGGGAGTGCGGTTCACCGTGACTCCAACGAAAGCCAAGGAAAAAAGGGGTCTCCCGATGAGGAAAATAATAGCTGTGGCAAGCGAGTGCGAGCAAAGAGCTCGGAAGGAAGAACTCGGGGAAAAAAAAGACTAGGGTGCAGGATTGCGAGGAACGGTCTTACCGAAGGGAGAAAAAAAAGTACACGTAGCTAACGTAATTAAGCGCTACCACCCTTGGTGCACACTCATTTTTTTCTTCTTGTTTTGCTTCTGTCTCACAGGCAATCGTGTACGTGCAACATCGATTTTCGGCACTCGCGTGCTTCATCGAACAACTTGGCCGACGAATCATCGACAGCTGGACCAATTGGTGCTGTCGCCGTACCACCTGGGATAAAGTGCTGTACTTAATCCCATTTCCTCCAAACTTGGGGCTACGAAGGGGCTATACACATGTATAATAATGTCAACCCTGCGCACTTACGCTCGAGTTGCTAACTTGCCTATCGGCCATCGCCTCCTCAACCCCCCCTTCTCCTCCTCGTGGCTCAGTTTCAAGTGTAAACAGAGAGGGAGAGTCTCATTGTCAGTCCGCGGACGCGGTAAATCGGTTCTTTTTCCTCGTCGATTAATTCCCATCCGAGAGGAGGAGGAGGAGGAGGAGAAAAAGTAAAAGGGTCGAAAGCACACGAAGGCTGTTTAGCCTATAGTTTGGAAACTTTTTATATAGGATTATCCGCAAGTTATTCTTATTACCTTACGTGAGCCGAATCCGAGCACGCTATACGTATAATATACTCTTTCGAATTTCTTTGCACGTGTACGTGTTA
This sequence comes from Copidosoma floridanum, assembly GCF_036245765.1. Classification (NCBI taxonomy): domain Eukaryota; kingdom Metazoa; phylum Arthropoda; class Insecta; order Hymenoptera; family Encyrtidae; genus Copidosoma; species Copidosoma floridanum. The sequence goes on from NW_028321890.1 coordinate 33,605,227, forward strand.
TTTCTTTTTGACCTGCGTGCGTGCTCGTGATTTTTATTGATTTTTGATACAGTCCGGACCCCGGTTAATCCCTCGTGGCTGAACTTTTCAAATAAAAGCGTAATCAGGACTTTTCCCAATTTTTCCGGAAAACCATGGCCGTACGTTTGACGAAAATATACGGGCCAAGTATGGTCTCGGTGGTGTCTGTACACAACACACACTGCACTGTCTAGCGTAGAAATCAACGAGGGAAAGAAATAACAATACGGCCGTCCAATCAAGCTGATCAAAGGCCTTTGGCGCGCACCATTCCATTTTCCGATTGAATTTAAAGAGTCGCGTCTTTTGTGGTGTGGGTGTTTGTATCTTGTTTTTGCACGGCGCTGTACATGGGTGAGCGGAATATTTGCACCTTCGGCTCGTTGCACGCAAAAAATAAACACCGGCTTTTTTTGGTGGGTGCAGGGGGGCTATAAAAGAAAAAAAGTTCGCAGACGTCTACGGAGGAAGAGAAAGGGTGAAGGGACGACGAGTAGCGGAGAGTCCAAAAGGAGGGGAGAGAGTGCAGGGCACGCGCCTTCCGAGAATAGGGTTGTTTGAAAGAATACCCACTTTTAATCTGGCAGCTTTCAGCCCGCGTTAGGGACTACCCGAGCGAAACGGAACCAAGTGGCAGCCCCAGGGGCGCTCGCCTTCCTTCGTGCTCTCCGGGAATGAATGGTTACAGCGTCCTCCTCCTTTGGCTCTTTCGGGCCACTACTCCTCTCGCCCTTTGTTTTACCCACCCGTTTTTTTTCTCTCCCTCCTCCTCCTCCCCAACCTCCCTGCTGCTCTTCCTACAGCTGTTGGCAGTGGTGACGGCTCCTTCTGCTCTGCTCGCAGGTATAGGGGGAGGCGACAAGTGCTAAGGGCTCCCCTCCTTTTGAAGCCAGACAAATGTATTACGGACGGCCGAGGGGCGTAATGAGTCGTGCCGTGATTTTTTTCCCCCCTCTCCCCCTCGTAGTTGGTTGTCTACACCGTCAAGTCCGAAGGAATCGAGCATCGAGTTTATCGCCACCAAAGAGGAACTAGAAAAAAAAAAAAATCCTTCCGACTCGTCTTGTGAAAGGAAAATGGTGCACGGAGGGGGGAGATTACACGGTAGACGACTTGGTTGGTCGTACAAAGGCTTCGCGGTTCAATTTTCATTAGTTTGATCTTTGAACGCGCACCTCTGGCTTTTAAATCCTCCGTGCCTCGCTTTTTATGCATCCAGCTCATCATCGATCGCGCGGTTCCTTTTATCATCCAGCTCAGTATTGTTCTTTCAACGTGGCGAGGAAAGGAAAAAAGAAAAAATAAAATGCCATTCCGCTCGTTTATTCGATCAAGCCCCGTTTTGTCGTTTTGAATGATAACGAATCGCTGCAGGACGGTCTTTACTTTGGATTCAAGCTCGGGATTTTATTTACTTGGCCGGGGGTAATAGTTTTTAATGGCTCCCTGCGCACACCCGTACACGTAACTTCTTCTTTTTCGTCCGCGAGATGGAAATACTTTGTAATTTTCTTTTTTCGAGTTAAGCTATATTGCGTTCCTTCTCTTACCTCGGTATACCTGCATTAATATTTTAAGCTTTGCACCCCATACGAAAAAAACAATACTAATTAAAAAAATTAACTATATTAACTACCAACAACTAAAATAGTACGAGTGAACTAGTATGTATGTACGAAAGAAAGGGAAACATGGAGTAAAAGTTGAAAAAAACTAAACTCCCATTGTCCCCCATTACATGAGAAATCGTCCCCACGGATGAGAAATCACAGAGGCGTCGAGAAGACTCGCATCGAGAGACCGCACCCCCCACGTACACGCGCGTACAATGAAAGTCGGCGTATACTCGCGACGGCACATCGTTTCTTCTTCTGTCTTTTTGTAAATCCATTTATAACAGCGGAGCCGCATCGTACGGACTATTGCCTCTCCCTGCCCGAACTCCCCCCCCCCACCCCCAGCTTTTTGCAGAGACGTCGCTTATTACGCGAAAACTTTTCTCATTGGCCGGCCGTTCCCGTGATTCGAATCCTCTCGACTCGCCGACTCCGTGGTAGAGAGGAGCCGGGGGAGGAAAAAAGACGGAGACGCGAAATAAAAGAGGGCCAATATCGCCCCGCCAGATAAGCTTTCCTTTTATCCCTCCGTTGGATTCCGACGATCTTTTATTTATCCTCCGGCTTAATACTGCGTCACCTGCAACGATGAGTACACAACGTGCCCTTCGACACGGCCAATTAGCGAGACTCCTGTTTTTTATACAACCACACCCTGGTATATCATGTACGCGAAAAATAATGTCGAGCAGTTGTACTTCGAAACTACATACCGTATAAGGAAGAGCGTATAAAATTATTATTATTTTTCTTTTTACTGTAACTCATTGCTCGGTAAAAAGTGCATAGTTTGGGGGAAAAAAACATTTTTACAGACTAAAAGAACCCTCGAAGTGAGCGCCTGCTTATTAGGTGGGATAGCTGTGGGGCGAGCCCTATTCCCGCTAATAAGTAGTTCGAGTCTTTGCCAGCTCAGCCGTGAAACTTTGTATTATTCGTTACGGGTGCTGCGTCCTTCTTGCAAAAAAAAAAAAAAGAAAGAAAGAAAAAAAAAAGAAAAAACGCGCGCGCACTTTATTACGAGGACGAGGGAGGGGGTGGGAGAGAAAAATGAAAAAGTCCCCACGCCGAGGGCAATAAATGCCCCGGCCAACTTGTTTAACTCGCTCTCGGCCTCGCTCGGCTGCGCGGATTTTTTGCGTGGAGGGGGAGGAAAAAAAAACTGTAATCAAGGAAAGCCTCCATCGAGGCTGTGGGCGAGGGGGGTAGAAAAATTAGATGGGGCGCGAAAGTCGGCTAAGGTGTCTGGCGGGGGGGAATGAAAACGCATCGGGAGCTGCTGCTGAGCCGAAGATTATTCTTAAGTAAGCCTCCCCCAGGTGCTTTTCGAGATCCTTATTAAAGGATTTTGCGGATCATTTTTTTTTTTTTTTTTTTTTTTCCTGTACTCCTTCGCTCCGGCTCGTTTCAAATGGGGTGGGTTAATTTGGATTTTTTAATTTTTATTATTTGCTTCGGAGGTCTCTCTCGTCCCGGATAATAAGCTGCTTTGGAATTAATTGAACGAGGCGAGCTCGAAAGCATCGGTGCCCTCTGTCTCTCGATGAAAATTGGCGCACTCGAAATTATTCAGGACCCCATTAATAAGGGCGCACTGCTCCGAGTCCGCGGTCCTCGAAATAGCAGCCGAGAAATTTGATAAGCCAGTGGAAAAATTCCCTTCTCGCTTCTTCATCGAGCAAATTACCTTGAAACGCTGCCACTTTGTTAGTCGCTTGGCGCCGCGGAACGTTTTTGGAACACGACTTTTATAGTCGGAGAACCATCGATGAGGCAAAGGTTATTTATACAAGATAGATGCACACTGGCGTACAAATGGATGGTGCTCATCACGATCGGGTATAAAATAAATTGCAATAGTATACGTGTATGTGTATTTACAGAAAGTATTTTCTGATCGAGATCGACCGAGGATGGCTATAGGCAATAAATCCTTTTTTCGCAATTAACCGGCTATACTTATCCACTGCTGTTGCTGACGTTTGGCATGTATACCTGTGTATACTACTTGCTTTTTTGCCGTGCATCGACTACTTTCCTCCAATGGCTTTTATTTTTCCTCTTTCCTTTGATTCCCTCCGAGCGAAGGACGCAAATTTATGCATTAAAAGTGTTAACAGTCGAGTTCCCGATTTTCCGTATAGTAGCTCCAAACTGCCGGAGAGGATGGAAAAAAAAACACCGGGACAATAGTGCGTGGGACCCCGTGCTCATCAAAACTTTGTTAATTAAGTCGGTAAACGTGAGCCAACTGATAAAGTCGCGGGGTATGGATGTAAGCCTCCCCGATAAGCTTCTTTGGGCTCGTGCTTTTTTTTTCTACCCCCGAATATGTTCTCTCTCTTTTTATATATGTATAGGGGGAGAAACTTTTGTCGATGAATTGATGGTCAGGCGTCTCCAGCTAAACTCTCGCCGTGTGTATCCATACCTGGGACCTCCCCGAGGGCTGGCTCGATAAGACGTGCGAGCACGTCGATTTTTCAACCCCGAGGCGCATAAATACCGGTGCTTCGTTTATCGGGCGCTGTGTATTTATACGGTCCCATCCGCGCAATCGACAGCCATACAGTGGCGTCTCTCTTTCCCTTGTCGTCGCGGCGATAAGTCCCGCGCGGGGAGTATTTCAAGCCCCGACGTGGATGTCTGATCGTAAATTGACCCTCGCGCGCATACGTGTACGCAAGCAACAGCTTTAGCCCTCTTTTACAGCCCTTGTGTGTATATATACGCGGGAGCCCAGGCGAGCGGCAAATAATCGGCCCCTTACCGCGGTTTCCCCCCCCCCACTCGGCCGCTCTCGAAGGAAATTCATTTGTCACTGTCTGCTACTGCTGCTTTTCTTCCGTTTCTTTTTCTCTTTCTGTTTCTCCGAGCGGACGATGAACGAGCGCCAGCCGTGTATGTAGGGTACGCGTCTTTTTCCGCTCCTACATTTTCCGTTTGTACCTGTACTCTCGAAGGTGGTCGGCTCGAAGAGTTGGTTGTCACTCTTTGTGAACTGCTGCAAACTCCACATGTGTATGGTACGACAAATGGAGCTTACAATGGGTCTTGATGGATCTGAATGCAAAATTGAAAAAAAAACAAAAAAAAAAAAAAACAAAAAAACAACAAAAAAACAAGTAGAGAAGAATAAGGAAAAATTTGCGCGTGAGGGTACAATGGGTGTAAACAACGCTAACTTGCGCTGAAAGGGCAATTTCGCGTCTGACTTTGTTACGATCGATTTTTTCCTCTTGTGTCGGAGCTGCTGTCTCTCTCGGGGGGATCCCGTGTTTTCCTCCGCGCAATGTTTACGCGAAAAATAAGATTCATAGAAAATACGGCCAGGCTCTCTTTTTTTTTCTTTCCCCCCCACCGAGAAAATTTCCCAACGATGCAGTCGAGCTTACGTAATCACTCGCCCCCGCGTCTCGTAGTCGTTCCACAATCGATCAAGCGAGTTGTCTCCCGATGGCGCTTCTCCTTTTTCAATCTTGAAACTCCCGACTAGGCGCGATTAAGATCATCCCTCCGCGACCCGAATACCACAGCGGCACTCACTCCTCCTTTTGTCCCGGGCTGGATCATCCAAAGGATATTACCGCTAAAAGACACCCCCGTCACCTTCTCGTCGAGCGCCACTTTTCCGTCGGGCTTTTTACCATCCCCCTGACACGGATAAGTTCTTCCACCCACCCCCTCCGGCAATCTCGCGCGCTTGTTCCCGTTTTTTTTTTTTTCTTACACATTTCTCATTTAAAAAAAAAAAAAAAAAAAAAAAAAAGTACCGATCCTACGGTATACACGTACATAGAGGTGATGAGAGAAATATCAAGCAACTAGACTTTTATCGCGAAAACGCAGTGCTCAGAAGAAAAAAAAACAACGAGATCCTCAGCCGACGGCAGTTGTATACGCGGAGGAGAACTCACCCTGATTGTTCTAACGAAATTATAGAGCTCGCGTGGGTGTACGGGGGCGCACGGCGTGATGTATTATCCCAGTGCGCGTTCGTCTTCTCTCTCTCTTAGCCCCGCGTTTACTTCCCTCGCATTGTGCACCACGTGTGGGGGATATTACGCGTGTTTGCATCCCCGATTTGTGTTACATCCAGTTCCGCACACTCCAATCTATTTCCCCCCTTTTTTTTTTTCTCTTCCTTTTATTACACACACGCGCGTTTTCAGGTCGGATGCGGTGCATTAAAGAATAACCGCGAGGGGGCACGGGAAGGAAGTAATAAAAATAATGCACCTTCCTCCCACCAGCTGCATGGAGGGAAGGGAAGATAAAACGGGCGTCTACGTACACCTATACCGAGGGAGAGTGTGTTACAGCGACGTTTTATCGACTGATTACTTTTTTCCAGACGCTCGCGCTAATGGCGGTGTGACCTGCGTCTCGCACCACCACTATATACCATACACCACCGAGGGTGTGCTTGTTGCTATTTGTTTTCCCTCTTCCCCCAATGTTACCTTGATGCGGGCTTGTTTTTTTCCAAACGAAATTCACGCGAAAGGCATTATAAAGTAGACAGTGGACGATTTCCCGCGCGTTCGAACAGTATAGGCGATGGAAAAAAAAAAAAAAAAAAATGTATCGATTGTTAAGCTTGGCAGTAAAAGTGTATAGAGAAAGAGAGGGACGAGAATATAGATTTAAATATCGAGACGAATAGTAGTAATCAAATGCACGGCCGTACTTTTGTGATTACCATGCATGTGAAAACTTTGATCGCGATTTGAGTTTTTACCAGCCCCCGTCCCGAATTTGGTAATGGACTTTAATTACGTGTTCGCGTGCTCGTTAGTTGAAAATATATACGTATATATACATATACAACATAAAACCAGGGACAGAGCTTATAGAGGCCCTTCTATACTTTACACATTGAAAAAAAAAAAAAAAAAAAAAAAAAAAACTTTGAGAGGAGGAAAACAAGAGGGAGCGTGGGCATGAGCATCGAATCGGAAAGGCTTCCCGGGTGCCCGTTCCCATCGAGCGCGCAATAAGTATGTGCACACACGCCGCGTGAAAAGAGAATAAGCATCAGCGCGGTATGTACAAATACACGAAGTATGGGGACGAGCAAAAAAAGCCACAAACACGCGTAACACACTGACTGGCGTGATTTTTCTGCACCGGCATGTACACGGTCGACTCGAGCCCGCGCGGTATCAACGAACATGACAGCTCCACCGCACGCGAGCCAATGCATATAATTACAGGAGAGCCCAACAACAGCTGCAAGGGGCGTACACCCCCTGCACATACATATACATATATATATAAACACCGCGAGCGTATTTGTGCGGGAGGTAACTAACTATACGCTGCTCGCTCGAATATCGAATCTCCAAGGGGGGGGGGGAGGAAACACCGGGGCCTGGAAAATTTCGCGTCAATTAGGGAATCACGGAGCGATGCGACGTTGAAAATACACACCTGCCGCCACCACCTAGTCCCGACCACTTTGTATTAATGGCACTCGAAATTCGCTCTTCCTTCTCACTTTTAGCGCACGACGGATTATATACACACGCGACATGCACAGTATGGTATATATATATCCGTTCGCACGCTCTAGGCAGGGAAAGAGAAGAAAGAGAGTTCGAATTTGCCGGATTTGCATCGCAGAGAGAGACTCTAATCGAGCCGTGTATTTACCTCTCGCGCCCCAGCGTGTGCTCGCGGAAAGGGAAAGCCATACACACACGCCTCCTCATCATGCTTTTGCAATTATCTCGTGAGTGTGTGTGTGTATACGCTTTGGGGCGCGGTGCGGGTCAGCCCAAAGGGTGATTTTGCGTACAACCCCGTACCTACATAATATTTATGCATGGGGCTACTCGTTATTCTCCCCTGTCTCTTCTTCCGCGCCGGTGTGACTCTTGTCTCGCTGATTTAATGCCATTAGTGATCGACTTGATGGTTAGTTTTAGTTTTGACACGGATTTCTTTGAACGCCGTTTATTCGTAGTTATTCGCGTTTCACTTTGCACGAGTGAATTTTATGGATCGTATGAGCTGTAGATAAAATTGACAATTTGGTGTATAATGTGTGAGTTGATCGATTCATCCTTACTGTACCTATAGATAAATATTCTCGTACCAAGAGAAAAAGTGCTCGATGATCGCGACTTGTTACGAAAGTGCGCGTACGTCACAAAGGACAGTTGACGGGGAATAATGAAAGAACAGTTAACGCTCTCGGGGGTCATTTGTTCGGAGCTCGAGAGCGGAAAAAGATGGGGCTCCGCTCGCTCGTGCTGTAGTTCATCTCACGGATGGCTTCTTCATTCATTACTGTAAAGCGACGGGCCATGGAGGAGCATAGCTATCGGAATAGAATCACTTTGGTGGAAGAAAAAAAAATTAAAAAAAAAAAAAAAAAAGTCCAAACGGGAAAGAAACGGGACAGCCGAGTAATCAAGAAACGAGGGAATGTAGGAGCGAAAAATAAAGGACTTTCCGTTCGTTCGTTAGTTTGAATTAGGTACTGCTTGATGTGTATATATATGTATTTTTTTTTCGCAAGATTACGTTCGTTAAATCAAATTGTACTCTGGGCCGAATCGTAAAATCATCCAACTCTTGAGTGCAGGTTTTTCCGTGCTTGCTTTAAATCTTTTTTTCTTTTTATCCTCGATTTTTACTCTTCGTCAAAAGCACGTGGTGAAGACACGAGACGAAAAGTATTTCGATCGATTGTAGCAGTGATATCATTAAATATCAAATTCCACTTTGGGTATCCTTAAAAGACTATAGGTCAGGTATTTTTCTAATCAAGTAATATAAAGGGAATACGTGTCTCAAGTATGAGGATACCCAAATTAATGTTTGGTATTTGCTGGTAATGCTATCATAATTTGGCTGCTAGATTCAACTTCATCCCGCAACTGTCCTTTCTTTTCAAGACCGACATCTTCTTCGACTTTTTTCCCAGCCGCGATAAAATTTTATATTCATTTTTGAATTGTAACTTAAAGAAAAAGAAAAAAGAAAAAAAAAAAAAAAAGAGTAGATGTATTTTTACATTCCACCCGTGTCGGAGCGTCTCTTTGGAGCCATTTTGCGTTAAAACTATTTTCCATCGCGCCAATTACGGCCTTTCATGCCCATCAATTTCGTTCCAAAGTTCGGATGATTTTCAATTACCTGAAATTTCGAATGAGATATTTAAATGGAGTTTGAGCGCGCGAGTGCGCAAGTTGAGAAAAATCAAATTTCCATTGAATGCTGGCGGAATGACGTTCATGGCCACCATATAATTTGCTCGAAAATTTATAGAAAGCGCTTGAAAAAAAAAAAAAAAAAAATTTAAGTCTAAAAAGTTTTGACTCTAGCGCTCTAATTGAATTATACAAAACCCCGTAACCCCTTCACAGGTCCATCGCATACATCTAGCCGTGCAGGGCGTGTGGAACGGGAAAGATGAAAGCTCTGGTTTTACATTGAAATGATTCTCTCTAATTATCAGGTAGTCGCCCCGCGTCTCTGAAAGCGACAAGAAGAAGCGATTTTTCTCGCGTCAATCCGCGTGCCCTCGCACATGTTACATGGTAAAAGAAACATTTTTCCCCAGATAGGACAAAAGTCCATTGTTTGCGAGCCACGTCTCATCAGGTCGCCATTGACAACGAAGAAATTAATTGACGTTTACTTTTGACCCGACGAGGGACCAGTCGTATCCGTTTCAGCATTTTTATTGGTACCAGTACACCTCACGCGAGCACACTTTTCAACGAAAAAATGTAAATTTCCCGAGATTGTGTCAATTTTCTCAATCGCCACACCATACGGAGTATACGGAAAGAGATACTTAAATTTACTTGTACGTGCATGTTCTCCACGATGATTTTATTTATAAGATTAGTACGTTTAGAGGACGCGTCTGTATGGTAGACGCAATTATTTCTATTTTTTTTTTTTTTTTGGTGGGCGGAAAAAAAGCAAACCCGCACGTATATATCCCCTGCTTAGCGTGTCCTCTTTTCGGCTCTCTGAGTACTCGGAAAAAGTTGAATTCATTCGTCTTTGAAAAGGGAAAAAAACACCCATACTGTGGATAAACATTTCAGGACGATTTTTCAACGAAGCTGTATTTTTTTTTTTTTTTTGTAATTAAGCTCGCCGTGCGAGTGGACATTTCGAATTAGTTTTTGGACGGGAAAAATGAAACGCCGCGCCAGCTCTTTTTAGCTTGAAAAATGCGAATAACGCGAATGCCGTCTGGACTGCGTTTTCACTGCGCCGAGTTGTCGATTACCAGGCAGCAGTTTTGAAAAAGTTGAATAAGGTACTTGAAAGTTTTTTTTTCTTTTTTTTTTTAACCATAAAAGCAGATCGCTGTGTACTTAAAGTTGAATGCCACGCATGCATTTCAAAAACCTTTATGTGCATTCAGGGATTTTTCTTTTTACTTTTCCGATGAACATGTGCTTTTTCAGGATTCGCCATATAACCAGTGAATACTCGCCGAGATCGCTTGCACGGGCATACACAATAATGACGAAGTATCATTCAAAAAAGCGCATTCGCTTTTTCGCAAAAAGATTATACGTACATATTCGTAAATTATGTCGTATCACCAGGATTGTCGTATCTTGGAGGAAAAAAACCAGGACGATAAGTGTGTGCGAGCATTGGTGGGGTCGAAAGTCGTTTAAATTACGTAAACACAGGAGCACCCGTTTCAGCTTGTATAACATATAATGCAAAGTAAACCTGGTAAATATTATACCTCTGCACGCGCTTTTCTGCATTAAATCGAGGGACGGACGGCCGAAGGCTCCCATACCGTCGTCTCTGCTTCGTGCGTGGAAATTAAGAGCTGTCCATGGGGTTGTCCGTACCCCAGAAGATGACCCGGAGGAATGACGATTGTTATAAACGTACTAATCTTATAAATAACATCATCGTGGAGAACATGCACGTACAAGTAAATTTAAGTATCTCTTTCCGTATACTCCGTATGGTGTGGCGATGGTTGGGGCTCGTGTAACGGTGTGTACTACCGGCATGTACAGTTAGATTAACCGATGCGAGAAAGGAGGAAGCAACGCCGCATCAGCGTCAGCGGTTGATTTCCAAATGAATTAGAGACTCTGCCACGACCGAGCTCGTAAAACCTGCATACAACAGCCGCACACACGCGGAGAGAAAAGGGTGGGCTCGGGGGAAAAAAAAGCTCGGCTGAAATTTTCATTTCCTAATGCCTAAGAGCACCCAGTGACGATAACAATCGCTCTCTTTCTCTCTTGGCCTTTCATTAATTTAAGCGCTAAGCGCTGGTAGGCCCCCAAAGCGCGCGTGTGCCGGTGAGCGAAGGTAATATCAGCTGCCGGTACAGAGAGTAAAGTGCAATGGTGGTGGTATTAGTAGTAGCAGCAGCGGGAGGGCGAGAAGCCCCGAAAACAAAAAAAAAAAAAAAAAACAAAAAAAAAAGTCCAAGAGAAAGAAGAAAGTCGGAGCTAAAGCTCGCCAGCGTAATTGGCTTTTAGAGAGTGAGGGCGGAAAAAAAGGAACGAGTGCAGCACCGTGTGTGTGTATGTGAGATTATACACAGGTGTACTGTATATAACACAGGGAAGGGGCAAGAGGGGCCGCGAGGCATCTCGCGCGGAAAATTTAAGGTCGAGTGCATTACCAGGTAATTTGGAACGCGAATGCCCGACCGGTGCTCTTCCTATACTACTACTTTCAGCAGCGCAAGGGGTCGATAGACATACCGTGTTATACAGCCAAAATGGTAATTTTGATAACTGTGGGTATATACCGCAGTGACCACAATGGATGCGTGCGTAGGCATAGTTGTTATTTCTCTGCACGTTGTCTTTCTCGGAGCGCGACGACCGCGACTCGTGATGCACGTTGTAGTTAGCAAAGAGACCGCCAAGCTGACCGATAATATAGCGTATACCTCCGCAGCTTCGGTACATGGTTTAGCTGGCTATCACTTTCTGGTTGCCTTCTTTTTTGCCCTCAGCTGTGTCTATACGGGGGTGGCTCCACCGCCTATTAAACTTGTGCGTTTAGCGTGAGGTTTGGTTCCGTTGTAGCCGACGCACTTTGGTACCACGGCACGTTGATGACGACATTGGAGGGGAGGGGTCGAGTAAAATATCATCGGACCCTCCGTTCGAGGGTTTGCTTCGTTTTATTATTATTACGTTTTTTCTTATTTTCAAATACAGCGTAACGTGGAAGTGAACCATCGGCGTAAAATCTTATGGCTGGCGATAAAAATCGTCATAGCCCTGCAACGCAATATAAATTTCGTTAAATCCCCACACGAGTACTTTCTCTCATCGCTTAAAACTTTGATGCCTGCCCATCGATGAAAAAAAAAATGTTGCAACTCATTTCTATTTTTTGTTGTTTTTTCCAAAAGTATTATCCTCCTAATCGCGTGGTGGTGTCTATATGCACCTGTCGACGCAATAGTTGTAACACACTCTCTAAAGGTAGATTAAAAAAAAAGCATGTTCCCCAGCATTTCTAAGGCGTAAGTATCGAACGAGAGAGAAGCGTCGAGGGTAGTAGACACAGGAGGCAGCATAAAGTACAAAATGCGCAGTCAGGCGTGTAGCAGCAGTGGCAACGCAACCAAAGAAACGGGGGAAGCCAAAGGGTGGGTTTTAAAAGCAGAACGGCTCTCTTTAAATCGCAGTGGAACAGTACCGGTCTTCCTCCGCCCCCATAAATCTGACCCTCTCTGTAAAGAGGAGGAGCGATTTTTTCGAGAGAGAGAGAGAGAGACTCGGCTCCCGTTTCGCGGTTCGCGCATACTGTTTCGGCCTCGATTTCGCGTCGTTTTGCCCACATACTCGTATCCACACACACACACACCATCCACATAACAGATAGATACCGGAGAGAGAGAACACGCGTAGGTGCGCTGAATTATGGGCCCCAGCGCGATATCTTATACACGAAACATACCAGTGCTTACGAAGCGCCCTGCGTACACATATTTATATACCATATCACTCTCTTCACCTTTGCCCGGGAAAACCATCATCGGAAATTATTTCTTTCTCCCCCAGCGATTCTGTCAGTCTCGCGCCGGGGGATGAGGGCAATGTTGTTGCATACCTCGTAATCGAGATGTTTTAATTGATTCCGATCGAAGGGCCACATTTGGAGTTATCGATGAAATCCTCCAAAGGATAAATATACGGTTTATATTTAACACGCGAGGCCGCGTATTTTTCTCGATAAACGTCGGCTCTTGCGCAGACACGTCGATTAAAATGTTACCGAATCGGCTCGCGGCCAAAACGTGTACGTGTCGATAATTCAAAGGGCGCGGAGTGACGGGCTAAAAGCATTTTATTTTCAGACTCGGCGCTCGTTCCTTTCCCACCGGCTTCCAAATGGACCGTAGCGAGCGAATCGACGCTTCGTAATCTTAGCACACCCGAGTATGGTATTGATGTTGGCGTCCATAAATTGATTATCGAGTTTCGTGTCGCTGATGAAAATATCGAGAGGGCGATTACTTCGGATGAAAGCGATATAAACGCGTGGGGTCACTGGAGTTGGATGGGGGATGAAAAGCAACTAATGGACGCCACGGGTGGTTCGGATCACGGGAAAACGTCGGGAGAGTCGTTCCGGGGCTCCTGTAATCCTCGCGAATCCGACAGGTGAAAAGGGGGGAAAGTGCATTTCGCGGCCCCGGGACCGCCACGCTCGTCCAGTTGTTGTCAGGAGAGCGAAATACGAATTGACCGCTTTTCGACGAGCTGTTAAAAAAAGGGTGTGGGGGGGAGGGAGAACAAAAACACATTGCTCGGGCGGAAATCCCGGGGAGCCGAAAGTAGGGGATGGAGAAAAAGTAAGCTCGTGCGCGATAACAATATTTCTCCAGGGCGTATACATGGCCTCTTTTTCTTTCTCTCTTGGGTATCCCCGAGGAGAGGAGAGCGGCTGTAGGGGCTCAGTGTGCGCCTGACGCGTATATGGCAGTGGCGACGACTATTTTTACGGTAGCCGTCTCGTAGGACGCAGAGGCCGCAAATTCCGTGTATATCCACAGGGGACTCGTGGTCCAACACTGCTGTCGTCGCCGTATTGCTAACAAACTGCGGACCCTTCTCCACCCGATTTTCCAGCTGGGATTTTCTCCCCCACCCCCTTACCTTACATTTTTCTAGGTATACGAGAATCCTCGGAGCTTCATCGCGAAATTTCCTTTCTCCGTCCGGCGGTGCAGTCGCTCCGATGGATTTTCTTTTCTTTTTTTGTCTCGCTGCCCCCTAATTCTCTGTATTTGTGTGTGTTTGCGTCGATTCGTACGCGTACAGACCGCGCCCGCGTTTTTTCCCTTTCGCGCGCAATCAGTGTCGCCGGAAAAAACACTCGGCTGTTTTCCTTTCGCGAATCGGACCGAGGGGTCCGCTAATGAGGCTGGGGGACAGGGAGGGAACGAAGGAGGAGTCCGATGTTTATTATCACGCTTTTTCACCGTCACGGGGACTCGGAGTAATTGATAGGTATACCCGTGTGCGCCGATCGGTTATTTTTACTTCATTTTGCTTCCTCATCGGTCGAAGTTGGTGTAGCGTCGCTTGTTTTTTTTTTAATTTCTAACAGCAGCAAGTGCTATTTCACCGACTATATGCATCTAAAAAAGTGGTCTTTATTTGGTCTTTATACCTAAATAAGTGAAATTTACTATCGTACGCCGATAATTTATATTTCAGTACTGATGCCGATTCCAAAACTTGTCCAAAATTGGTAATAGTTGAACTCTACTGAATATTTTCAAAGGAAAAAATAAGTAAGCTTACGAACGTTATAAAATAATAAGAAGCTGTTATTATAAGTAAAATCTCTCGATGAAAAATCGCAAAGGAAGCTTTACGTCTATGAATTGCCTGCCGCTGCTTGTCAACGGCTGTACTAAATTACAACAGCATCAAGTTTACCCCGAGAAGTCGGCCGGAGACCCAAGCGAATCGATCAAATTAATTGGACATGAAAAATTCCGCGTCGTTGTTAATAACAGGCCGACGTAAACACAACATCAACCAGGTACAATAAATATTAGAGCCACGTACACACACACAGACACCACGACTCCGGGCAAGAGCCAGCGCGCCGTTGGCTCGTAAAAATAATGAAGGCAATTACGCGGAGGGTTTTTATTGGAAATTACTGCGGCCTACGTGATTATCGGGTCTCGCCGTGCGCCCTGCCCTTGTTTACGATTAAATAAGACCGACAGCGCTCGCGGTGCTTATTATTAAAAGAAGCGAGCCCGGCGCGTGTAATTAAAGAAAAACCCCGACGTAAACTACAACAGTGAAAGGGGGTGGGGGTGGAAAGTAATAATCCAAGCTCTATGGCCGGAATTAAAATTAAATAAGCAAAGTTGTTTCGGCCTGCCTGCCGGCTGGCTTAATGAACGTGCTTTCGGGGCTGGAGAGAGCGAAGGACCGTATCCTTCCTATACCTCCAAGTATAACACGTGTATCCCTCTGTTTGGGGAGCTTTGTGCGCGCGTCTCAAAAACCAACGGATCGTCAACCAAATGCAGCCTGTACACGATTACGGCACCGGGAAAATTCATCGTCGGTTCGTCGCTGCGCAACGAACATACGAGCAAGTAGTAGACACCAACGTGCGGTCAGACGCGCTCGTATAGTCCAAATGTATGTGTTGCGTATATACCTATACATGGGTTCTCCCTCGATCCACGGCAAAGCACTTTTGGCGCGCACGTGACGTCGCGTCACACTCGATCCGGACCAGCAAAAACAGATACACGTAACGGTCGACGAGGAGAGTACAAGGAGGATCTCATTTCGGCGTCAACGTATACAGCCAGCGCCATCGGATCGAAGAAACGGGCAGCTGTTGATGCTGTTTCTCTATACCGAACGAATCTCGTACACCAGAGACTATACCCGCGTCCGTCCTCCTCCTCCTCCAGGTAAGCATGTTATTTCCCGGGGGCGAGATGATTGCGCCGCAACTTCTCTCCACCTCCTCCTTTTCCTCCTATATCCCCGTGTACCGTGGCGTTGCTCTCGGGTGTATGTATATATGTTTCCTTTTTTGCGGATGGCCGAGGCGTAATCAGTGGCCCGAGGATTTGTCCCAGCCAAGTGGAGGAGGATTACACCGTCTGGGGGATCGAGAGTACAGCGATGCCGTTGCCCCCGAGCGCTCTTTCGTCAGCCCGAGAAACTAATATTGCCGAAGGGGAGGGCAAGGCCGGACCCCCGGGGTCGTTTGTCACGGGGACGAAATCGCGGATAAGCGCGCCCTTCTTGGAACGAGCTTTTTTATTTCCCGGGCTCCCTGTCTCCCGCCCCAAACTCTGCAGAAAGAGATTTAATCGCGTAGCTGGAACTTTTTAAAAAGCAATTACATACGCCGATTCATCTGCCAGGGGGTGGTTAAGGCTCCGGTGTGACTGGGTTGCCGTTCACCGGCAAACGAATCGAGAAAGTGCACATGTATATACGCGCTTGTGGATGATTACAATATACATGGTGACAGAGTCTGGTGTGGCCAACTGGTGCCCATTCGCGTATTAAAAACTCTTTCTCTTACTTCGCACTGGCAGGGTTGGCTGGTTGAAACAAAAAAAAAAAAAAAAAAAAAAAAAAGGTACAAAATTTACATTCAGCCAAAGAGGGAGCGGGGTGGGATAGAGCGAATTTTGGATGGCGATAGCTGAAGGATTCCGCGCACGTTCGGCGCGAAAAGGGGGGAAACGTGTGGTCCGAGCAAATGCAGCCGCGCCTTCCTGGCAGCAGAAGGTCGACACGCCGGAAAAGAAGTGCAGCGGGTGTGCTTGTGTGTGTGTATAGGTGAGGGAGAGACAGGATGAAAACGAAGACGAGTCGGGGGAGAGTACACGGTTGGAAAAAGTATATAACGAGTGAAGAGGAAGAAAAAAAAGACGCGCACGAACAAAAGAGAGAGAGAGAGAGAAAGTAGACGTGGAAAGAGTTGGGCCCCCGTTGCACGTCTCGCGTGTCTCGGCGGTAGGAAGACAAACGGTGATTGCGACAAACTTCCCCGGAAGAGTTCCCTCGTCTACTTTGGCTCGCACATACACACACACACACACACGTTGGTAAACGTCTGCACACGCCACTGCGCGTCGCTCATGGCTCATTGGTGTTGTTGCTTGCCACGAAACTCCTCGCACCCCCCCCCCCCCCACAACATACACATACACGCGGAAAGGGAAAAAAAATTTGATAACGCCCGGGAGCCGCGAAATGGCCTTAGTTCGTCGTTCTCTTTATTTTTCTTGCTGCCACTGTTGTGTATATATATATGTGAGCCGCACGAGAGGCAGGTATAGCCCCGGGGGTGACCGAAAGTATCAATTTTCGGTCGGCGATAAACAAGTTTACGCCCGAGAATAGGAGGGCTAAATTAGATTTCAAAGAAGATTGAAAGCCAAAGAGGCCAAAGTCAGTTCTTCGCCCGAAATTTCCTCGTTAGCCGGATTATGGCGGGAAAGGAGCTAGCTTTTTTGTTTTAACGGGGAAAATTTTCCGTGGCTGCACGGTGATTGTTTTTTTTTTTTTTTTTTTTTTTAATTAAGAAACCCTTAGCTCTCATGCTACGAGATACTCGCGTGTATGTATTTTCTCAAGAAGCTACGTGTCCGGGCTTATTTTCATGTACACGTTCCTCTTGTTGGAGGTCAGACGCGTGGACACGCGAACCCGGTGACCGCAAAGGAGCTTATAGAGAAGCCTCCACTATCACCTTTTCCTCCGCGTTTCTCGGGGCTAAGAGCAACCTCTCCGATTCTCAATAACAACCATGGGATTTCACCCGGACAAACTTATTTGTGCGTCGCGTTCTTTTTTTTTTTTTCTCCCCCTACATTACCGTTTCTTTTGTTTCTCCCCTACTCTTTTATTGCTGTGTACACCACGCAGTCTGGAGTAGGCACATAAGTACATATATGTTTTTTTTTTTTTTTTTTTTTTTCAGCCGAGCAAACATCGTTTTTTCTTCTCTCTCTTCGAGTCTTTGGTCCTTACCCGTCTGCCTTACTACACGCCAACTATTCTGTATATTATGTATCTGTATGTGATGGTCTTGGACGTATTTTTCCCTCTTCTTTTTTTGGCTTCCGGCTGGTTATTACGGTCGGGCGACCGCCTCAGAGACTTGTATACCCTTCTGATGGATAAATGCGAGTGCGAGAATTATTGGAGTGGCTTTTCTCGTGTTTTATTATTATTGTGTTATTACTGTTTTGGCGCTCGTAAATATATACATATATGTACATGTACCCTTGTAGCTACGTGATCTTTTAATGCCTATTGCGCAAACACGACACAAACAAAACGCCTTGATTTATATTTATATATAGATGTAGTGCTTTACTCACGTTGTCAATATTAATTGTGAAATACGATGTATTATTCCGTGAGCATGTCTAATTGTTGAATTTTTGTTTGCTTTCAGGTGAGTACTGTTACGTGTTGGCTAATGGTCGTGTGCACTGATAGTTTGGTAAGACGATATAAATTGTATGACATATTTTTTTTACATACTATTCACGAATTTTCTTACAAGTTTGTACAAAAATGTGAGTTGTGGTGACAAAAATCCTCGAAGCATTGAAAAATCGATAAAAAAAAGCCTTACGTCAGTCCGAGCGATTTCTGAAGGTATATCTTAATGTAGACGTACCCCCCTCGGAATACTGCAGCGTCACGGGAGTTAATAAAGTCATCCGTAAAATTGAACATTCCTCATTGCGACGGTCCTCTGGAATTTTTTCCCTTCCATTGAAAAAACAAGAATACAAGAGAAGAATGAGGATCAACAAAGACGAGGGTGGGCAAAAAAAAAAAAAAATAAAGAAAAAAAGTGCGACCTCACCACCATTGTCATCGGATTCTAAAAACTCGCCCGTGTAAAGCTCTCCACGGCTTTTATGTGCTCAAGCATGTAAAGAGATTTTACGAGCACTTGCGCGGGGGTCTAGCGTGCATTATCCGTACTCTTAATTCAACTGCACGCGCGGAACAGTGTGGGCCCCACTCAGCGCGACCTCTTCTATCTCCTATTTTTTATTATCGCGAGATCCACGGAGATTATATATATGGGTTACGGGAAGACTCGTGCTCGTGCATCAAACTGCCTTTGTTAATTGAAAGTCAATTTTAGCTTTGAGGAAAAATTAAAAAAAACAAAAAAAGCACTGGTGAAGGATCAGGTTAGTACAGTTATCAACAATTAAAAGCGATCACGCTTCTTAAAGATCTTAAATTTTTTCACAACCAGCGTATTTCAGCCCTTCACGTATACACCCCTAGTCAGCCACGGCTTCTAAAGCGTAATTCTTCGTAAAATTACTGACTTTCCAAACCATCGAAGCTACCCGTTGCTGCATTATGGCAAACGAAGCTCTGTAGTATGGATCGAAATTTTTGTCAGCAGAGGAATCCGTTTTAATTAAATTTCCCGCGACTGCCGGGTACTTTCCACGAAAGCCCTTGGATCTCATTTACATGCGTGCAGTAAAATTTCACCCGCGGACGAAGAAGAAGAGCTCGAATTTAATAACCAAACGTAAATCAAATTGCACTCCCCCCCCCTCTGGCTATTGGATTAGCTCGACTCGCACCGAGAATTATTTTGATTATCTCCCAGGGATGTAAAAGAAGAGCCTGGCTTTTGGTTTCGCCCGGGTTAATAAGGGCGGAATGAAAAATAGAATACTCGCTCGAGGAGACGCGACGATGAGGAGGAGGAGGAAAGACAACGGACCGAGCAGACCGCCGGGACTTTTTTCGGAGCCCGAGGCTGCGACTCGAGACTATAGAGGCCTTTCAATTGCACCTCTGGTCCTCCCATACTCTGTTTTGTTCTTTCCTCCCTCTCGAGGCAGCCGTGTGCGTGCGTACAGTCGCCTCTTCTGCATTTTCGGGCCCTCCCTTCGCTCCTTACGTTTCCAAGCTGCAGTAGCTACTTGTCACTGCTGTACACCCACTCCTCTCGAGTCCCTCCTCAGCCGGTCGTTCGCACAGCTAACGACAATATTTGCACGAGCCAACCCCCCCCCCCTTCCTTATTTTTCTCTTTTGCGCGTACATCACCAGAGTGCTTTGAACCCTCTCTTTCTCCGACTATGTTTTTTTTATTTTTCGTGCTGTTTGTTAAACCGTCCGTCTGTGCTGTTGTGAGTGCGAAAAGCACGAAAAGCTGTACGAAGCAGAGAAGAACAAGATAGCAGTACCGAGAGGCACGGCAATATTTGCGATTGTATTGTACGCGCCAGCGGAGGTGGAGTGTATTGGTAAAAAATGCATTTTGCTCGGACTTTTTTTATTCTCTCTGTTCGCGACGCATCGTGTACAGCACGAACAATTGTACAACACGCGGATCTAGCGTTTTTCATCCGTGAATCGATATGAGAATTTTCTCGAGCTCAGGGTTGCAGAGGCAAGTTTCTCGCTGCTGATGAAGCTACAACAACAAGTAGGAGGAGGAGGCGAAAAGCCAAGGAGAAATCGCGTTGTTGCATCTGGCGTAGTCGCAAGTCCATACTCACACAGGACGACCAAGCACCCATATCTACTCTGCTCTGGGCTCAAACCACGAGGTACAAGTATATACATATGGTACATCGTTGGAGCAACAGCCCCGAGTCGAGGAGCACATCCAAGGAGAATTTCCAGAGGAGGGGAGTAACTATAACTTGCCCCGAGGATCCTCTCCGGTGCAAGGTTGTACAATGCGTAGTGACGCGATGCCCCGGGACATTATAGCACTCTCGGGAGTCCAGTTAATATGTCTTGCCGCTAATGTCAACGGAGAGGGAGAGCTTTTCGACCCTACACTCCGTTCTAGCTCCTTGCACGGGGTGTGCTTACGCGCGACCAACGGCATAGCGTATGCGCACATGCACATATTTTGTATAATAACTCCTCTCTCCCTCTACTTTCCACTGCCGGCGCACTGCTCTCTGCTTTTTACCCTGTGAATTATAGCTCCCCTACCCACACCAGCGGCTCACTCTGCTCCCTGTGATTAAAGCTCGCCCTTATTATTCTTGGAAATTATCTCGTGCGAGCGACTTTGTTGCTGCTTTTCTTTTTTTTTCTTTTTTATTTTCGTCCTCGTCGTCTCGGTAACTTTTTTACGTTATTCCCTGGTGGCTTATGGGCTCGCGTTGGTTTTGCGAGGGAATTTACAGATACATGTGGATAGTTAAACTTTTTCACCGTGGATTGCTCAAATGGCCAAACCGGTGAGCTTTACTGATTGGTCGAATTAATTTTATCGCTCAACGCAATGGCGTTTCCACAGCGAACGATATTTTTTTCCCAGCGCCTATCGGTGGATATCGGTTTTTTTCACTTATGCCATTGAGCTTTTATTCGCAATCAAATACGTGTTTTTTTTTAAATCTACCTTTCGTTGTGATATGAGTGAAAAATAAATGGTAGGGGGTGGGAAAAAACAATTTCCTCTTTCATTGTTATCGAAATAAAATTAGGACACACAACTCCCGGGAAATTTCTCGCGCTTCTGTTGTATATTGATTGTCCAATTATCCGGGCCAAGTTCAGTTTCCGTGACTCATAACACGAATTAGAGCTGTGAATGTTTCGAGTTGATTACTGTCCGCTTCGTTTATTATTCCTCAATAATGTAAATTGTATTAGTGAAACGATCGAGGATTGTTTGAATTGTTACTTACTGACAATATCGAATTCTGAATTTCTTTTATTTACTATAGCCGGTAATTCATCATTGCTATATATACATCATTCACCCCAAGATCAATATAGTTCCAATGGTATCAGGATTCCAGCATCTGGTTGAAAAGGTGCAAGTCCGATCACTCCTTGAGATTTATAACTGTTGAAACGCTGTACTAAATTAGATTTTAATAGTTTCCAGGAAAAGTTGTGGAAAAGTAGCGGAAAATAAAACTACCGAATCGATTACGTCCAAATGGTCACAAGGGTGCAATGTTTCGTAAGAGCATCACCGATCATCAGATAAAACAAATGAAAAAAAAAAAAAAACAAATAACTCCAGCTTGACGAGCGTGAAAAGATCAAACAGCAAAATCGACGAAAGCGTCATTAGCGCCTCGGCCTCGACTCGCAAAAACAGAACTGTCTCACGGCTGACCGATCACATCGCACGTAAAATATTTATCGCATCCCCCATTCGTACACGTACACCTATACACACGACAAATGCCGATTCCCTCGGCACTGTATGTATATATACGTCTCCCTGTCGCTTCTATCGTATCTCCCGAGTGACACCCGATGTGCCGACTGTATGATTAATGGCGGCAATATGCCTATTTCTCCCGCCTATAAAAGAGATTCGCCTATGAGAGTATAATATAGGTCTACGTGGACTCTGCACCCTTTCCTCGTGTGTGTGTGTGTGTCCACAGAAGCCCTCACCTACACAGAAAAGGGAGCATTGTCATAGACCTGGACGGGCGTAGTATCTATATGGGTGTACATATATGTACATTACGTCGGGTTGCAGATGCCACGGACGCATACCTGATGCAGGGCCGCGCCTGGCCAAATCGCTGTCTTGCGAGAATGTCGCCCCTGCCCCTCTCCTCTGGTTGCAGGAATGCTGGCCCTCTGTGTACATATATATATATATATATACATTATACACGTATACGCGCATATTAATAGGGTACGCAAATGTTGGTGACCTGGACTATACATACATAAATATATATATATACACACCCGTTCAGTTCCTAGGCCCTTGCGCGACGTGTACACGCCCTCGCGCCCACGCAAACAACCTCAGGAGCCTATACTGCTCTATACTGACAGCGGGCATTAATCTGAACGTTTGATGCGAGAGTTTGTGCTGCGTCGCCACAGCTTATCTGCGCACGGTACCTCCTCTTGCAGTCCAGGACCGGCAGCCTCGGAAGGACAAGGATGCGCGTGCACTGAGGACTATACGTCGGTATGCGGCATCTAGATCATAAGAATAGAGCTCGCTATCCCCATCCAGCTCTATGAGGTGATCCCATGTGTGAGAGAGAAAGCAGGTGAAAGGGTCCCTCCTGTTGTCCCAATGATGATGAATAGTAAAACAAATAATACATTAGGGTTTTGTGAGTACGTTTAGTTGCAGTAGACGCAGTTTTCGACTGTTTGTCCATTTTTTTAGGGTGGATTTAGAAGGACTATTCGCTTTGTCCAGACAATTCACTATATAAATGTATAGATGTGTTACTTTCAAAGCCCCCAAACACATTTTTGGGGCTTTACAGTGGAATAACAAAATTTCTTCACACACAACTTAGATCTGAGAGACAATGAAACGATTCTTTGAACGAAATTTTGGAGTTTCGGAGATTCGTAACAGACTTTGATGGATTAAACCATTAATATTGTGTACAATTTTTATAGTTATTATTATTTTTTTTTTTTCTTAAAGTGTACAGACAATTAATAGGTTTCG